>NW_026112277.1:2500-171487 GCF_024679095.1 Eriocheir sinensis
CAGGGCCGGGACCCCTGAGTCTGGTGGAGTAAAGCAATAGAACAGACACTGGCAGGAAGACACTCCACCGACACTGGGAACTCCGAGGAACGCTGGAGACGACCCTCGCTGTGACGTGGCCAGACAATGGAATGTCGAAGAAGCAAACAGTGAGGGATGAGGTGCCTGCCGAAGCTGACACCGATCCACTCGGAGGCAAACAACGGCTGAGGGATAAGGAGGCACGGACCGGCAAACACGACACGCGCGCCCAACAATCGGAGCCCACGCCTCCAGTTGACACATAAGCGGCCTGAGCGATGGCCGTACCTCCCCTTGCACAAAGGCTGTGCACACACACGCACACACACAGACACACACACACACACGCTTCTTGCACCAGCTTGATAAATGGTAGTAGCGCTGAACCCCGACTCCCTCCCCTCCTCGTGACACACCTGACTCCAACACCAGCAGGAGATAAATATTTTTATCGATCCGCCTCATTCTTGGTCTCCCGGCTGATTGCTTGTCCTACCGGCACCTCTCCTCTTTCCGTGCTGCGTGTACGCCACATGAGCAGCACACCTTCCAAACCCAGATGGAAATAGTGATGGATAATGGATGGGGCTGTTGTTAGGCGCAATGAGTGTAACACATGCGAGGCTGGGGAAAGGAGTAACAGGACCCCTTGATTGCAGAAATGTTTGAGGCATGAAGGATGCAGTCATTCAAGCCCCTGCATAACTCTACCTTGAGGAGTATGCCTGCAATTTAGCTCTGCTATGTTGTATCAACTCATTTGGCTATTATAAAGGTCAAAGTTAACACGATCCACGTCTCTCCTATCGTTTAAACACACACACACACACACACACACACACACACACACACACACACACACACACACACACACACACACACACACACACACACACAAATCCATTTTCACGCCCTCAGTGGGACACCACACCATTGCTGCGGGAATCATTTAGTTGGACAAACAGTCGGCAGGGACAGAGGGAGAAGCGAGGGAGAGGACCAGCTCTCGGTAAACAATAACATCGACCCCACGAGCTGTCTATTGCCACCCTGCCCCCGCACTCATTTGCCTTCCTTTGCTACGGCTGTCCAAGATAACCTTACTTTCAGTGATAACGAGCCGTTGAGAGAATGAGGAGGAGGGGGAAAGGATGATATGTATTGGAGAAATAGTAAAGGCAGTGGTGGGGGATGTGAATGTAGTCGGATAATATCGTAAAAAACATAATACTCTTTAAACCAAAAAAATAATAAAAAATAATAATATGACCAGAATGTAGAAAACGAAGTGAGTATAAAAAAAAGGAGCGTTTGAAAAAGAAAAAGAAAAAAAACGAAAGCAGCAGAAGAGAGCACTTGCAGACTGATAAAGGGAAGGAGATTAAGGGCGACCAGGGAGGGAAAAGAGCGTGGAATACCATGATTAAAAGGCTAATTGACCAAACGTGGGAACAAAAACTACTCACGTCGAGGAGATAATGACCTTCACTAAAATTACGTCGGACAGTGAGCAAAAGATCAGAGATGTACTCTCTTCTATGAAACGTGGCCATTTTTTTCACGAACAGGAAGGATTTACCGATGTGCACACACTCAAAAAGTATCGTTACAGTTGGGTCCGATGAGTTTCATACTGAGCAACCCAGTAATCTCGGCAGGGTTGGTAAAAGTGCGATCACCCACGTGCACCACCTCAGCTCTGCTAGGGGGAGCAGGACAGGACCCCCGTAAGAGAGGGTTAGAGAGTAAGGGAGACACTGAGATACTTGATATCACCATAATATTAACGGAGCGATTTGAGTGCCACTTGTTTAAGCTTTATATTCACAAATTATAAAACAATAATGATCACATGATATACGTAACAGCGGTGGGTAGAAGTATTCCCCCATGTCAAAGACAAAAACATCAACCATCAACGCATGTCAGATATAGTTCAGTTCATAATGTGCCATCCTGGAACTAATGCTTCCACTGAACGTATCTTTTCTCTCATGAACAAACTGTGGGCATCTGAAAAAAACACAACTTCAAATTGCAACGTTAAAAGCATTGGTTGTAAGAAATAGGAAGTCTAATAATAACGCAAGGTGTTTATCATATTGTGTCCTAAATGGACGAAATATTAACTATTCACTTGCGTGTGAATTGTTAAAGAATAATTTCACCCAAACACGACAATATTATAGTGCTACATACAACTCAGATCAAGTCACTTCGACTAAGACTAAACCTGTGTGCTTCATGAAGCGTTACAGTGCCAGCTCAAATTCTACTGCTTCATTTACGAGTCCCGCTCACTTGATTCAGGCAAGTGAAGCTACACCCAACACACGCAGTGATACCGACATGAGTAGCCTGTTATCAATGGCTTAGTCCTTGGTGTCAGTGTGAATCGTGCTGAATGTGTAACGATACTTATTTAAGTGTGTGTACCTTACACCTAGATTTTCTTTACATGACACATGTTTCATCTTCTTTAGCGCAAAAGTGTCCCGAAGAACCGGGTGTAAGTCCCACCTACCGCTTCAAACCTGCAATATTCAGTCATCGCCGAGTGCCCTAAGACTCACATGCTGTTCTGATCACCACCTATCAACCCGTATTCCAGATAAACTCTCAAAAGAGGATCAAAGATGAGATCCGGGAGACAGCATGAGTCAGGCAAGATTGCACCCTTATAAAACACTTGCCTGGGCCAATACAGGTTGGGCCGACCAGCAGGCTCCATGAAGAAAGCCTACCGGCTCTATAGGCCAGAATAAAAATAAAAATAAAATATTTTCCTCGCAAGATGGTCATAAAGTAAAAGTAAAGTTGGTAGCATACGTTATAGCTTCGCGTGGCGGCGGTGCTTTTCTCAATCCGTTTGGTCCTTTCAGACTGTGGTGGGAGAGAACCCTTTTAATCTGGCACAGGGCCAGTGTGACATCCGAATTACCACAGTTTTCCCTCCCAAGGTTTCCCCAGATACCCATTTATGGACCATCTCGAAAGGAAGGATAAACAGCTGAGTGAGCTGCACGCCGACTGCCAAGGCCGGGATTCGAACCTTCAGATTCATAGTTAGGGATAACCATTGCATCATGGAGACGTATAAATGTCCCAATTTTATATAAAAAATCTTTACAAAGTGATCATTCAATCAATCAACAGGGGTGTCCAATGACTTGTTCAAGCAACCAACTTTGTGGCCCTCCCTTGAGCTCCTCCACCCGGAACTGTCTCTTACTGTCACAACCAAGTGAGCAGGGTCGATTTCTAGGTACTCGTAGCGTGCAACATGAACGTATAGTTGTTTGCATTTGCACTCACGGACTATGCAGATAATAGCTTCAGATTCACGTGTAATGTCCGGCTTGGCACAAAGTCATCCCACCAATATCCCATGATTCTGAAAAGGCACTTCTTACCAAAAGCAGCAATTGCACTCTTCATGTCGGAATATAGTGCCCGTGTCTCATATCCAAAGAATAGGACTGGGAACATAAATGACATGCAGATCTGGGTCTTTGTCCGTATCAGCAACGCTAGATACTCGTGCTGAGCGAGTCCATAACAAAGTCACCTACAACAAATCAAGTCACTCTGCCTTCAAAATTGCGACCAGTACGCGCAGGGGCGGTTTGGGGCGGAGCAGCGGGATGATGTCACTTGATTCCAAATGCCCGCCAGTTCAAGGGTGACTAAAGTTGTGGCCGGGTGTACACTTTGGCTGTGCATGTTCGCCTTCTTTCAGCGCGCGTTCATGCAAGTCACTGACTAAAAAAAATATGCCATTCTATTGTACTATGCATGACTAAATTCCAATGCCTACAAACGGCGGTTTGGGGTGTGAGGGGGGGGCATATTGAAGTGATTGATTTAAATTAGTCAGTCTTTCTTCATTTTCTCTAAATCCCAGTTTCTACATTCTCTAGTTTGGCACCAAGCAGCGTCACGCATAAGCCACGCCTCTGCCGTGTCTCCTCCCACAAAGCTGCGTAGGACTTGACTTGTTATAAGTGACTCTGGTCCATAGCACCACAGGTCTAGCTAGTCTCCCGTAAGACTTCTTGACTAGACCTGCCGTTTTTCTAAACTGCGCTATCAGGCTATATGAATTTTTCCATGATAACATCCTTGCTACTAGCATGAACAGACTATACGGTTTCATTTAGTAGTCTCGAACACCTGTACTTTTGTTCACGGCCATTATACCTGAAATACCAAAAGCTTTGCTCCTCGTGCTCAGCCTTGAGAGCCATCACTTGAACTTCCAGTGCCTACGGAAGGGTTACTGCATCATCAGGAAGAAACAAGGAAAAAACTCTGGTATTGAAAATAGATGATCCACACTGTCCTTGGTCTACAAAATACCCAATGTATAAAATTATAGCTCTTGAAAAGTGATGGGGTATGGACACATTCCTGCCTCATTCACGTGTTCACAGGAAAAAAGCTACATATAGCGTCCCCCCTTGCACACACACACACACACACACACACACACACACACATATACACACTTGACAGCACTCATTATCAATCTTAGAGTCTACAGAAGACTCAGTAAAACGACTGGCTTATATTCTGTGATGAAGAGTTCAGCACACTGTGAATGGGGGGGGGGGGGGGGGGGCTTATTAAGCTTCTTTCCCGTGAACGCGAGGAGAGAAGCAAGGCTGTGTCCTTCCCGCATCACTTTTCATGCACACTCCGTAAAGGGAAGGACAAGGCCTTTGTATACAGAACGCCTCTCGAGGTAGCTGATTTAGTAAGAGAAGAGATTATGAGGTTTCCAGTTAAGATTTTAAGTTAAGGATAGGCTGAGGATGTTTAGTGCAGAGGAAAATGTGAGCTGAGTGTTATCAAAGAATAGAGGCTATGTGTTTGGAGGATTGTGTCGAGTTGACAGGTGGAGAAATTGCGTATTCGAGGCATTAAGGGACACCGATTTCGTCCTACCACATTCAGAAACGATAGCAAGGTCTGTGATTAAGCGTTTTGCGGTCTCCAACCTAAAGTCTTGTAATTTATATTAGGAGGGTCATCAATCAGAAGAAGTTGAATAATGCAGAGTAGTCATGAGGGTGCGAGTGGATAGGATAGATTGTTTTGGAAAAAAAAAAATGAACAACAGAAAGAGTGGAAGATAGGACAGAGCTCTGTGGGACACCACTGTTAATTGGTTTAAGGAAAGAACAGTAACCATCTGCCATAGCAGAGGTAGATCGGCCGGGAAGGAATCAATCAATCAATCAATGGGGGCATCCGTCGTGAGTGGCGTCGCCTCGCCCACCCTATGAAGCCAAATCCGGGGGATCCCTCGGGGCGAGTCTCCATGCAGGCCCCCTTCTCATCCTGAATACCTCCCGGCAGGATCTATCGACTTGCCACGAACTGCGTGGACGTCCCCTTGGCCTCTTTCCCTCAGGATTGTCTCTTACAGGGACAATCCGATGAGCAGGGTCGACATCTGGGTAATGTGCCACGTGCTCTTATAGCCGGAGTTTGCGGTGACGGACTATGCAAATAATATATGTCGAATCAGTCTTACGGAGTAGTCGCAGGTTTGACACAAAGTCATTCCAGCGATATCTCATGATTCTGCGTAGAAAGTTATTATACCAAAGGCATCAATCTGTCTCTCCAAGTCCCTATTTAGTGCCCATGTCTCACAGCCATAGAGTAAGATAGGGAGCACAAGGGACTTGAAGATCCGGATATTTGTCCTTCTGCATAGGTATTGACAACGCCATATACTCATGCTGGGCGAGTCCATAACACCGTGTGTGAAGCCAATCCGCCGTACGACTTCCTGGCGAGACTCACCGCTGTTCATGAACTACGCTACCAGAGTATGTGAAATTTTCCAAGATCTCAATTTCCTCGCCAAACGCATGTACAGACTGTACTGTTTCCTCTAGCAAGCCTCTAAACACCCGTACTTTGGTCTTGTCCCAGGAGACCTGAATTTCCAAAGGCTTCGCCTCCTCGTGCAGTGCCTCCAGAGCCAACACCAAAACCTCTAGCGACTCCACCCGGATTACTGCATCATCGGCAAAAATAAGGTTAGTGACTCTGGTATTGACAACGGATGCTCCACAATTACTTTGGCTCACAATTATGCCTAGTACCCAGTCCATACAAGTGTTGGGAAGAGATGGGGCAAGGACACAGCCCTGCCTCACTCCCGCATTCACGGGAAAGATGCTGGACAAGCCCCGCCGACATTTCACAGCACTCTCAGTTCCAGAATACAGGCCATTCAGCAAACCAATAGTTCTTGCAGGAATTCCGCGGAGTAGCAGGAGATCCCAGAGTGCCTCGGAATGCACTCAATCAAACGCCTTCTTGAGATCGACATAAGCTGCAAGAATCCACTGTCGAAACTCACGTCGGCGCTCCACCAGTACGAGAAGCGCTAGGATACGATCAGTTGTTGACTTAACAGGCGTGAAACCAGGCTGTTCAGGTCTCTGCAGCTTCAGCAGCTGGCTGGGAATTCGCCTCAGCAATAGGTGGGCAAGCACTTTGCCTGGCACATTGAACAGTGTAATACCACCCACGGTAGTTGTTGCAGTTCTGTAGTTCCCCTTTTCCTTTTCAGATAGGGACGACCAACCCCCTCTTCCAGTCAGGAAGAATGGTACTGGGCTGCCATACGGCAGTCAAGACCGCATGCAACCCGCGGATCATCGCCTGCCCTACAGCTCTGAGCTGCTCCGCACTAATGTTTCAGGTACCAGGTGCCTTTCCACCATTCAACTTTGCCACAGCCTCTCTGACCTCGTCAAGAGAAGGTGGGCTTTCATCGATGGGTGGATCAGCATACGCCACCGTTAACCCTGCAACTGGAAGCTGCCCACTTGAAATGTCCGCCATTTACAGCTGCTCAAAGTACTCAACCCAACGAGCCCTCTGCCCACCCATGTCCGACACGAGGCAACCATCAGTTGTTCGGATAGCGCTCACCTGAGAGGGAGACTTGGAGCGGAGCTTCTTCAAGGCTCGGTGAGCAGATCGGAGGTCGTTTACATTTAAATGGCCCTCAACTTCCTCAGCGAAAACCCTGACATACCTCTCCTTGTCTCTCCTCAGGAGAGCTCTAGTCCTTCGCAATAGGGTCCTGTATTGGTCCCGATTCCCACGAAGTCTGACAGCGCGACTCTCCTCAATAATCTCCAGCGTCTCCGCCGAGGCAAAGCCACTCCTAGATCTCGGGCGCTCTCCAATGCACTCTTTGGCAGCTCGAAGAGTCTCACGTTTAAAGGTATACCACAGTTCTACAGGGTCCATAAGGGTGCTGAGCACATCGAACCGATTTGAGACTGTTACTGCATACTTTTGAGCACATGCCAGGTCCTTCAGCCTCTCAAGATGGAACACAGTATTGTTGCATCTCGAGATTCTTCTTGACCTGACATGAAGCTTGAGTGTTGTAACAACGAGCCTATGGTCAGTTACAAAGAACTCAGCACTCCGGTAAACCCTGTAATTCTGAAGGATCATTCTACGGGTGCTTACGAGGATGTGGTCAATTTCTTTAGCTACACCTCCGGCATCGCTATACCGGGAGGGAAACTGGAGATAAAGTACAAAACGAGGAAGATAATCCGTAGAAAAGTAATTTAGAGAGCAAAGATTTGTGCCAGAATCCGTCAAAAGCTTTCGAGATTTTTTATTTTTTTATTTATTTATTTTTTTTTTTTACATTGCTGCCTATTGCGCCGGTAGGCTTCTTCCCGTGGAACCTGATGGTCGGTTCAAGGCTTCTTTCCGGTGGGTCCTGATGGTCGGCCCAGCCCGTTCTGGCGCAGGCGAGTGTTTATAGTGGCGCCATCTTGCATTGGCTCATGCTGCCCTCCCAGAGCTCATTTTTGATCCTAGAATCTAGAGTCCGGGCTGATAGGTGGTCTTCTGGACAGTGTGTGGGTAGTTTTAAGCCACTCGGCGGCGGCTGAAAAATCCCAGCTTGGTGGCACCGGGCGGGGATTGAACTCGCGTCCTCCTGAACACGCATAAGTTTGACCGAAACGGCTAACAGTGGATGACCCGGAATCAATTAAGAAAGATGATCGCCAATAGAACGCCCCTTACGGAAATCATACTGGCGATCAGAAAGAAGGTCAGAAATATAAATATGGTTAAGACCTTTCATGTTAAAAATTGTTTCAAAAGATTTAGAAAGACAAGATATTAGAACTAGAGGACGGTAGTTTGAAGGATTAGAGCGATCATCTCTCTTAGGCACAGACTGTATGGGTGCGTACTCGCACCAAGAGGTATTTTTTTTACGTCCTGGGCGATAGGCTTTTTGGTGGGGCCTGATGAATGAAACCACCCCGTTGTGGCGCAGGCAAATGATTATAGTGGCGCCATCTTGTTTGGCTTTTATGTATCCACTGGAGCTGATCTTTCATCTTCTTTTTGAGAGAATCCATAGTCCGAGTTGATAGATGGTCTTCAGAACAGCATGTGGTTAGTCTTAGGTCACTCTACGATAACTGAAAAATTGCTAGCTTGTTTGTCGTGGCAGGCGGGACGCAAACCTGCGTCTTCTTGAACGCCTTGCCAGTACTCTGACCACTCAGCCACCGCCTCCCCTGATGTTGAAAGGGTGGGACGAGAGATTTGGACCAAGCAGGGTGTCAGCACTGAAGCACAGTCTTTGAGGACAGAAGGAGGCATTCAATCAGGTATATAATCTCTCTGGGGAATGAGGTCAGAGACGGCATAAAAAAACATCATTCTTAGGAAATTTAATGACAGGCATAGTGATCCCTATCTGGAAAGAGAAAGGGGACCAAGAGGACTCCAATAACTACCGTAATATTACACTGCTCAGTGTGCCAGGCATGGCGCTTGACCGTCTATTGTTGATGCGGATTCGCAGCTAGCTGCTGAAGCTGCAAATACATGAACAGTCTGGGTTCACGCCTGGTAAATCGACAGCTGACCGTATCAAATCGACAACTGTCCGTATCCCAGCGCTTTGCGTACTGATGGAGCGCCGTCGAGAGTTTCGACAGGGGATGCTCCCAGCCTATGTCAAGAAGACATTTCACTCAGTGCATCGCGAGGCACTCTGGGAACTCCTACGACTTCGCGGTATTCCTGAATTTTGGTTTGCTGAATGGCCTGTATTCTGTGACGTAAATTTATGTAAAATGTGTTGGGGCTTGTCCAATTTATTTCCTGTGAACACGAGAGAGAGGCAGGGCTGTGTCCTTGCCAAATCGCTTTTCAACACTTGTATGGCCTGGGAGCTAGGCAGAGTTGTGGACCAGAGTCACTGTAGAGCATCTGTTAGCAATACCAGGGTCACTGATCTTGTTTTTACCGATGATGCAGTAATCCTTGCGGAATCGCTGGAGGTTTTGGTGATGGCTCTCGAGGCACTGTACGAGGAGGCGAAACCTCCGGCCCCCTGGGCCAAGACCAAGTTACAGATGTTTGGAGGCTTACCAGATGAAACAGTAGAGTCTGTTCATACATGTAGCTAGGACATTGAGATCTTGGAAACTATCTTATACCTTGGTGGCGTAGTTCAAACCAACGGCGTGTTACGGCGGACTGGCTTTACCCACGGCGTTACTGGCTCGCTCAGCACGAGTATATGGTGTTATTGATACCTATGTAAAAGGACAAAGATCCAGATCAGGTCGTTTCTGCTCCCCGTTTTACTGTATGGCTGCGAGACATGGAGAGTAAATAGTGATTTGGAGAGTTGGATTGCTGCCTGTGGTAACATGTGTCTAGGCAGAATCATGGGATATCGCTGGAACGAATTCGTGTCAAACTGGCGACTAATCCGTGACACTGATTCGACATATATTACCCGCAAAGTACGTCAACGCCAACTGCTGCTATACGGGCATGTGACACGCTTTTTTTCTTTTTTTTCTTCTTTTTTTTTCTTCTTTACAGTTAAGAAGACAGCTCAAGGGCGAAAAAAAAAAAAAAAAAAAAAAGCCTGCTACTCACTGCTCCTGAGCTACCTCTCGCTACCAAGAAGCTGACTCTGCTCATCATTTTGTTTCCGTAAGAGACAATCCTGAATGGAGGAGGGCAAGGGGACGCCCACAGAGGTCGCCCATAGAGACCTGCCAGAAGTGACGTAGGATGGAAAAGGGACCTGCATGGAGACTTGCCTTGATGGACCCCGGGCTTGGCATCATAGGGTGGGAGAGACGACGCACCCCCAGGCGTATGCCCCCATTGATTGATTGATTGATGGTGGAGTCAAAGGGGGATTGAGCAGAAAGAATATGCCATGAACCGTCCGGAGCGGTTTTTTTTTAGAATGTTTCAGCGAAGAATTCAGCCTTAGAGACATATGTGACAGAAGTGTTGCTATCAGGAATTTGTAGAGGTGGAAAAGACGTATATTTGGGTCGGTGCCAGAGGTCTCTGGATTTAAAGAAAACAAAGTTTTGGCATTTCCTATGGATGAGAGAAGTTTTGGTGAGTCAAAGAATAGATGCGGCACGATTCCGGGCAGAAATGTAAAGATCATGGTTCGCAGGAGAGCAAAGGTTCTGTTACCTTTTGTGAGCTGCCTCTCCATTTTTTCTAGCACGAAAACAAGAATAGTTAAACCAGGCCTAAAATTTTCAGCGCTGGGCATACCCAGATGGGTTTGACCTGAAAGCATTAATCATTCCACGAAAAATTGGAAAATCACATCCTCAGGCCTTCCCATCGGACTGAAGCGAAATGCCAAAAGCACCGCCTCTTCGGTGGGTCCAGAGGCTGTACACGAGCGATAGGACAGAATACAGAAATAAGGTTGTGATCGGAGGAGCCCAACGGAGAGAACAATTTGATAGTATAAGCTGAAGGATTAGATGTTAGAAAGAGGTCTAGAATGTTGGACGCATCTCCAAGGGGGTCCGGAATACGTGTAGGGTGCTGAACCAACTCCTCTAGATCACTGAGGAGAGCAAAGTTGTAGGCTTGTTCACCAGGCTGGTAAGTGAAAGAAGATGAAAGCCAGATTTGGTGGTTATTACTGGTCTCCTAATAATGGAGATTGCTCTAAGATGTGCTAAACTTTAAAGTTAAAATAGTTAACCAATTTTACATAGTTGGTATAGTTAGGTGAGAGATAAACAGCACTGAGGTATTTAGCAATAGAATGGCAATTAAGTCTTAGCCAAATGATGGAAAATTCTGAAGAATGAAGGCCGCGGGCACGAGAGCAAGTGATGTCGTTGCGTATGTAGACGCAATAACAACTTTGAATTGAAAGTTAGGATAGACATAGTAGAAGGGAAGAGCAGAGATTACTGTCAGTAGCTTCAGAGACAATGATTTCGGTTGTCAAAAGAAGATGAGGTTTAGAGGTGGAGAAATGGTATTCCATAGAATGAAAATTAGAGCGAAGACCACGAATGTTGCAGAAGTCAATATAGAAAGTTGGTAGAGTTATCAAAACACTTCTCAAAAGCTGAGTCCGATCTGGGAGCATTTGTGTTCTCCCCACCCCCAAGATGGGGACCCCGAGGCAGTTTTAGCTATGTGCATTAGCCATTATGAAATTTAATGAATTTTAAGAAAATGGTGTGTGTTGCGTGCATGTAGTGTGGTGTGGAAAGTAAGATGATGTGTCTTTAGAAAACATGATGAATTACTCTCTGGTGTTGATGAGACAACAGAGAAATGGAATGTGAAGACTCTATAGGAGGGTCTTTGATGGGCCTGCAGCACCCTCACGCCTTCACCGAGAATGGCTTACACCCGTTTCGGTAGGTGTCATTCTACATAATCCCAACATGCGAAAAATATTTCTTGTAATGGAAGCAAACGATTTCTTCGTTACGGAGCAAACCTTGCGAGGCAGGGCTGTTATGTCTTAAAATGTTCTCTCTTGAGTAATGTTTTCTTCGAGGGAAGCTTATTAAGTGTTTCACTAATAATGGCTTTGCATATGTGTATGAATGTCATGATCTCATTAGTCAAGAAATAGCCCCTGGAAAATACCGCGGGAGTCCCCGCCATTTTGATTTAGAGAGCGGGGAACTAAGTCCCTAGAAAGGCGGGAAAACCAGGCAGGCGGGAAACAGGACCTTATTCAAATCATATTCATTATTACTGCAAAAGATGAGCTATGAGTGGGATGCATGACCCACTATTACCTAGTGCATGGTGTTAGGTTATTAATAAATAATAATCCATAGCCGTTAGGGTGTTTAGTGTAAGTGTTATGCAGAAAAAAATGAGATGTCAGTTGTGGCGAGTGCTGGCATCTTGACCGCGGAGCGCGGCAGGAGGATTGTGGGTCGGCGGCGCGCCCACGCCACTTCTCCAGAGAACAAGCCAGCGACCGGAGGTGCTTCCTCTTCTCCTCTCCCGCGCCACGTGTCCATCGTGGTGGTTTTCCTGCCCTTGTAGTATCCACAAGTCAGGGTGACTGTGTACTGCAGGCGAGGGAAGCCTTTGGGAGGTACGAGAAGGCGGGCTGTTGCTGGAAGGTACGAGAAGAGAACTGAAGGTGGACCAGTGCGCGAAGAGGACCACGTGGTAGATCAGGTGTGGCTCTGCTTCGCCCACCTACAGTTAAGTACACTTATTGCATAGGATGTTTTAAGATAGTAAGCTAGGTTGCTGTGTGCCTGGAATAAATTAATTATTCCTTATTTCCAGCGAGTTTTCTTTGTTGCAATAAATAAACTTAAGAGCAGGTTCATCTGGTCTTTGCTTGTCCTATGGTAGTTGTGACTGGTCATAATAAGAGGCGAGAAGGGGCTGTCTGTGAGTCTGAGAACACAATTTTCAGATATTTTATTTTATATTTTTTATTGTTGAGAATTTTACGAGGCCTCAAGAAGTCCAGACCTTTCAAGAACCCCACAATGAATCCAAACTATTTATGATCAAAGACACGTTTCTAACGAAGAATATTGGCACTAAGCATAAGTGTAAACAAATAAAATCAGACTGATCCTACTTGTTCCTCACCAATTACCGTTGTTGTAAAAAGAATAGATAAAACTCCCATAGTTCATTGCAACACGACTGATTATTTTAAAAACACATTTTCCATCCACTTCCTCCACCTTACTATACGCTAAAACAGAAATGCAAACTCTTAGTTGCCTTTTGATGTAGATAGTTTCCCTTAGGTTTAAGGACAAACCACTAACCGTGGACAAACCGTAGACTACACCACGACATAGGGTCTGCGTGGCCTGACTCTCTCTCTCTCTCTCTGAGGTGTGCTGTTTGCTGTGCACCCACGTGCTTCGACCCTCCTCCTCCCTCTCGCGTTTCCTCCTCCTCTCTTCCCTCCCTCTCTCCATGCCCTCTCTCTCTCTCATTACCCCCCACTTGCCCCTCTCTGTCTCTCCTTCCTCCCATCTCTCTCTCTCTCTCCTCTCTCCATTGCCCCCTCTCTCTCACTCTCTCTCTGTCTCTCCTTCCTCACTCCCTATCTCCCCTCTTCCTCCTCCATCCCTCTCTCCTCCTTCTCTCTCTCTCTCTCTCTCTCTCTCTCTCACTTATTCTCGCTTATTCACGCACGCGTCCCTCTGTTTCCAAAGGGGCATAATACCTGTGTCATCAAAGGGACGGCATACACTGTCCCCATCGGGCAGAAATAACATACTTGACCTTGTTATAGCGACCCAAGATAACAATAGTAATGTCATATGAGACGATAGGAGAACAATCTGAAATCATATCAACAGTGCGCGTGCGCTGATATTGAGCTCAAACAACGGTGATCAGAGAAAAGTTACCTAAAAAGATTGCAGAGCCAACTTCGTAGAAAAAACTAAACTAATAGATATGCAACGGGTCATATGCAACCAATGCTGCTGGCTAAACTTTAAATTATAATCTCCTTACTTACCTATGGTTACTTGTGAGAAGCGAAGTTAAAGAGAATTGAATACCATTAAAGTGGCTTAATAGGAATAGCGCGAACAACACTCAGTCAAGGAGAGAAAATTAATTTTACAGGTTAAAAAAAAAGCCAAAGTTAAAAGCCTGAAAACATTAGACTTTGCTAAGACAGCAAATACGATGTAAAAAAAGATTAGTAAAGAGCAGAGCGAAAGAAAAGAAAATAATATTGCAAACAAAAATTAATCAATCCTGTTTCAGTTAAGAAACAACAACAGAGGGAACCATGCCTGAAGGACCTTAATAAACAGCGACGGACTAATTAGTGACTGACAGCCAACACGCGGTAAAGTCCTATTAAATAATTACCGGTGTTTAACAACAAATATAATCCCACCACCACCACCAACACCAAAGTACTAATAAATCCTGAGCATGTATTGTCTAACTTTGATAAAACCGCGAAACGACCTGATAAGTATATCCAACTCCATGAAAAAAAAACAAAGAGAAAATCTCTTCCTCCCCTCCTCAACACTGTCATTATGTCCCTGCGACGCATTGTCCTTCAGATTGAAAAAAAGGCTGACAATTGATTTTAAGAAAGAAGAAAAAGTACCGGGCAACGAAAATTATTCTATGTAATCTCTCTCTCTCTCTCTCTCTCTCTCTCTTGTTTCGCTACAATACAATGCAGAGACATGTGTTGCAGCTTCAGCATAAAGTAGAAGGATCTGTAATTCAGTCACACACACACACACACACACACACACACATACACAAGCTATTTCGCTCTATTATGCAGTGGTTAACAGGCTCAGCTCACAACCAAGCAGTACCGAGCTCGATTCCTTGGGAAAGTGGAGCCGTAGAGTTTGATCTACTTTCATGTGTGCCCTACCCTACTTGCACTAAATGGACACTGGGTGTTAGTCATGTAGTGCGTCTCGTCACGGTAGTGTGTGTGTGTGTGTGTGTGTGTGTGTTGTTATACGGTGCACTGTATTGCATTGATTAGCTTAGTCGCCTATAGATTACGAGTTCGATTCCCTGCCGGACTGGACACAAATGGGTAATCTCCTTCCAGTTGTGCCCCCATCCACCCATCAGGAAATGGGTAATGGGTATGAGTCAGAGGTTGTGTCCCACCTTCACCATAGTGGTCTGGCATAGCAGAGGTGAACTAGTAATCCTATAGCGGAAATTTAGGTCTTAAGACGTAGGCCACATGGGCGTGTAGCTAAATCCAGGAAGATACAAGAAGCAAATTACGCATGGAGGTAAAAACACACATTTATACACGCAGCTAGAAATGTGTTCAAAACGAAAAGGTAAAAATCATTTGAATCAAGAGGTAAGAATCAGGTCATAATAAAATTAAACTGAAAATATGAACTCTGGATGTGGTGAATGATTTACTTCTCAAAATGAATGAAGGTAATAAGTATTCCTTCCTGCTCATGCAGTGTTCCATAACTATTTTTTTTCTTTTCAGGGCGGGAGGGGGCGAGTAGAGCCGTGATTGGGACGTCACATATCACACGTTATTTATGGCGTTAAATATTCTTCTGCTACGCTTATCCAAGAGCCATTAATAACGCTGCAACACCATTCCCTCTCTCTCCTTTTCCTGTCCCTGCCTCCCAGTAAACAACCTCTGCTCTACGCCAACCTCGGCGATACGATGGGTTGTGGGAGTGATGGCGTTGAGAGAGAGAGAGAGAGAGAGAGAGAGAGAGAGAGAGAGAGAGAGAGAGAGAGAGAGAGAGAGAGAGAGAGAGAGAGAGAGAGAGAGAGAGAGAGAGAGAGAGAGAGAGAGAGAGAGAGAGAGAGAGAGAGAGAGAGAGAGAGAGAGAGAGAGAGAGAGAGAGAGAGAGAGAGAGAATCTGCTACTATGGTACTACTATAGAGACTACCTGGTATGTCCTTAAAACTGATTGAAGCTTCAATAAATCACATTTAATAATGACTTTTTTTAACAGTACAGAGAGCAACTCAAGGGCAACAAAAAGAAAATGTAGGAAAAAAATCCCGCTAACTCCTGCTCCCGCAAAGCAAAAAGTATAGAATGGCCAAAAGAGAGGTCAATTTTGGATGGAGAGGTGTCTTGATACAGTCTTCTTGAAAAAGGTCAAGTCATAGGCAGGAAGAAATACAGATGAAAAAAGGCTGTTCCAGAGTTTACCAGTGAAGGGGATGAAAGAATTAAGATGCTGGTTAACAAGGGGTTTGAGCAGTATAGGGATGAGCTTGAGTAGAAAGTCGGGTGCAGCGGGGCCACGGGAGGGGGGGAGGCATGCAGTTAGCAAGTTCAGAAGAGCAGTCAGTATGAAAATATCCATAGAAGATAGAAAGAGATGCAACATGGCGGCGGAATTTAAGAGGTAGAAGACTGTCAATAAGAGGAAGGGAGCTGATTCTTGAGGACACCACTAGTGACTGGTGGTCACTTTGAAGATGATCCGTTTATACCCGCCCTCTTTTATATGTTCTTCATTCAATAAGAGATCCATTGATGTACTTTACCTTCAGTACCTAGTTATTTAATTTTGTAAAGTAATCTATGTGGTGGATCATTATCAAACACCTTTTGAAAATCTAAACAAACTATCTCCAGTGATTTGGTTACATCATAAATGAAGAAGAGGTCGTTATAAAAGGTTAGTTGGTTGAATAGACTGGATCTCTTGTCTCGGAAGCCGTGTTGTGAGTACCGTATTAGTGAATGTCTTTCAAGGTTACTCACTCTTTTCTCTGTAATTATGCTCTCGAATACTTTACCTAAAAGTGAAGTTAGACTAATGGGCCGATATTCATCCGGTGTTTTTCTGTCTCTTTCCTGGAAAATCGGTGTAACGTTAGCGATCTTCCAATCCGAAGGGAGCCTTTTCACAAGGACATTAAATAAGAATGTGAGTGGAATGAGGATTTCTATTTTTATTTCTTTTAAGTAGTTTAGAAAATATACTATCTTTTCCTAGACTTTTATTTATTTTAAGGGATTGGAATGCATAAATAAGTACATTATTAGTTATTTAAAAAATGAGCAGGGTATGAACTAAGGTCTCATTAATACAGATGATATCGTTGATGCTGATACAACGTTTTGGATTAATTTTACAGTACACGGAAATATTTTCTTTAGACCAACGCTTTGCCAAAAGCCCACATACATTTCCAGTCATAATTGCACAATCATATAATGGCGCACCCATCGGTTTAGGCCACACACTAATACTGAGGTTGTGAAATCCTCAGTTGTCGTTATAGATGCAACAATTAAAAATAAACAACAGAGTCTCCGGCGTTGCCAGCATTCTTGCGGTCGAGGGCTGGAACGGAGGAAAAGGAAATGAGAGTTATGGATGAAGGTATGGTAGAGAAACGTAAACCTCTTTACCCACGAAGACTTGCAGAAAGAATTATAACTATTACCTGCATGCTACTGACTACGGTATTTTTTTACGCATGGTTAGAGAAACTTTTATTAATTTACTGGAATTAGTTGATCATTTAATACTGAAAGAAGATACCAAGATGAAGGACGCAATACCAGCAAGGCAAGGGTCACCCAACACTCTACGGTTCCATGAGACTTAAGGTAACTGCACAATCTACTAAATCTACTAACTACTGAATCTTTTGCACAACTGTAATAAAACGATACAAAGCTAGCTTCTAGACAACGTATAGAACTATAATAAAACGATGCAAAGTTAACAGATTGTTAGCCAATGGAGGTGAAGAGGTGAGGGCAAAGTGTAAATTAAGGTATGGCAATATCAGGCATACGCATGGTTTATTGTGGGGATTGAGTTTTTATGGGGGGTGGGAGCCCAGATTCGTGAACGGTGGTTTAAATCCTGGTCCAATAAAGGAAACAAAGTTTCCTTTATTGCGTTAACACCTTGAAGCACAACACACGTAACGCAGCATAGTGGAACACAGGAAACGCGTCAACACAGCACAATACACAGCCTTGTGGGTTGTATTCACAACAAGCGTGAACACAACACAAGCCAAAGCACTTAAACTCGCCAGCACAATAAAAAAACCCCACCACAGAGACAGATAGAAGGATATATAAAGATAGCTTAATTGACAGATGAATAACAATATATATATATATATATATATATATATATATATATATATATATATATATATATATATATATATATATATATATATATATATATATATATATAGAGAGAGAGAGAGAGAGAGAGAGAGAGAGAGAGAGAGAGAGAGAGAGAGAGAGAGAGAGAGAGAGAGAGAGAGAGAGAGAGAGAGAGAGAGAGAGAGAGAGAGAGAGAGAGAGAGAGAGATTTACAAAGATTTACAAAGAAAATCAGACCACACAGACCCCATGGTCCAGACTAGGTGGTCTGTCCTTAAACCTAAGTGATTCTACATTAATCAGATGGCTCCAAAACGTTGCATTTCTACTCTAGTTAATATTAAGTTCAATGAAGTGTCGGTCGAGCTTGTTTTTAAAGGAGTCAATCGTGTTACACTGGACCACTGAAGATGGGAGCTTATTCCATTCTCGCACACAACGTTGGTGAAGAAAAATTTGGTGCAGTCTGAATTTACTTGTCTACATTTGAGTTTTATGCCATTGTTCCTCGTTCGCAAAGTGTCATCGATCATAAACAATTTTGTTCTGTCTACATTCGTGAAACCATTAAGTATTTTAAAACATTCGATCAGTTTTCCTCGGAGGCGGCGTTTCTCAAGAGAGAACATGTTAAGGGTGGAAAGTCTTTCTTCGTAGGATTTGTTGCGCAAGGAAGGGATCATTTTTGTTGCCCGACGCTGAACACCTTCTAATTTAGCAATGTCCTTTGCATGGTGGGGAGACCAAAACTGTACCGCATATTCCAAGTGGTGTCTGACTAAACTATTGTAGAGCGGAAGTATTACATCTTTATTCTTGAATAAAAAGTTTCTTTTTAATGAAGCCCAACATTCTGTTCGCTTTATTTGCTGCATCGATACATTGATGTGATAATTTGAGGTTTGACGCGATTTTGACCTCCAGGTCCCTAACGCATTGAACGCTTGTGAGTTTTACGCCGCCCATTTCTTAATCGAACTTCTTATTTCTTGTTCCAACTTGAAGGACCTGGCACTTGTCTACGTAAAAGGGCATCTCCCATCTATCCGACCAAGCTGAAATTTTGTGCAAATCCTCTTGAAGGCTTTGCCTGTCTTCGTCAGAGAGAACCGAGTTACCAATTTTTGTGTCGTCTGCAAATTTACTAATGCGATTATTGATTCCAACATCCACATCGTTGATGTAAATAATGAAGAGCACTGGGCCAAGAACCGAGCCCTAAAGGACGCCACTAGTGACCGGTGCCCACTCTGAGTTAAATCCGTCAATCACCACTCTCTGTTGTCTGTTGCTCAACCAATTCGCGATCCATTGGTTTACTTGACTGTCAATACCTATTTGCTTTAATTTATAAAGTAATTTATGATGTAGGACTTTATCAAACGCTTTCTGGAAATCAAGATAGACTACGTCCAATGATTTGGTTACGTCATAAACTGAGAAGAGGTCGTTATAAAAGGTTAATAGGTTTGATAGGCAGGATCTTTTGTTACGGAAGCCATGTTGTGAATCCCCAATTAATGAGTGTCAAGTAGCTTACCTACAATTGAAGTTAGACCAATGGGTCGGTAGTTACCTGGTATTTTTTTTGTCTCCTTTCTTAAAAATCGGAGTTACGTTAGCCTTTTTCCAATCCGAAGGGACGATGCCTTGTCGCATGGACATATTGAATACGGTTGTGAGGGAGGAGACTATTTCGCTCTTTGTTTCTTTAAGCAGTATAGGATATACTTTATCGGCTCCTGGACTTTTATTTGTTTTAAGTGAATAGAGAGCTTTAAGGACTTCATCGGTTGTTATTTCAAAATTAGGCAATGCATGCTCGAGATTTACATTAGTACTGGTGCTGGTGGTAGTGGATGGAAGACAGTATTAAACACCGAGGAAAAGTAACTGTTTGAGAGGTTTGCAATGTGTTGGCTGTCAGTCACTAGTGCACCGTCGCTGTTTGTTAAAGGTCCAATTCCACTTCTGATCGCCTTTCTGTTGTTTATGTAATTGAAGAAAAGTTTCGGATTATTTTTACAGTTGGCTGCAACATTTTCTTCATATCTACGCCTTGCCTGACATACTAATCTTTTTACTCGTCGCCTGGCATCATTATAAAGTCTAATGTTTTCGGGCGTGCTTTGTTCTTTCTTTAACTTGTAAAACAATTTTTTCTCCTTGACTGAGTGTTTAATTTCGCTATTAAACCAAGATGGGCTTTTATTAGTGTTAATTCGCTTCTCGCACAAGGGACGAATGTGTTCTGATGAGTGAATAAGTGATTTTTAAAACTTAGCCAGGCTTCCTCTACATTTCCGTCATGTGATAGTTGTATTTCTGTTAGTTTTCGTCGGATTTCTACGAAATTAGCTCTTTTGAAATTGGGCACCTGTACTTTATTTTCAGTCACTGATGTTTGAGCTCTAATGTCGACGCGCACTAATTTATGATCGCAAGAACAGAGGTGTTTTACTACCGTGACATTACTGACTACATAGGAATACATAGGAAGAACAGACACCAGAAGACCTATCGGTCTATGGCGAGGGTGTCTGTTTACTACCGCTACTACTAGTAATCTACGTGTGGAAAGACAGGACAGAAAAGATGAAGGCTCCTCCCCACCCACCTCTCCCTCCGGCAACGTGCCGGCAGGAAATAGTTAGAAGAGAACACCATGTACCTTTAAGGAAGAAAGGGACATGGAAATTTTACAGTAAAGAGAGAAATAAGAGGAAATTACTCCCCTTAACTTACACTACTGGTAACCTAAGCTGTGGGGGAAAATGACTTCATTACATAAGAACATAAGAACACAGAAACACAAGGAGAATGGAAGAGGACGAGTGGCCTGCACAGGGCAGCCTCAGGATCCCCCCTAATACTCACGATGGGTGAGGTGTAGTTTCAGGGGCACAGGTGGAGGCTTGATCCTCGTTTTACCGGCGGTACTAGGCACGGCACCAGTAACCTGTCACC
This sequence comes from Eriocheir sinensis, assembly GCF_024679095.1. NCBI lineage: Eukaryota > Metazoa > Arthropoda > Malacostraca > Decapoda > Varunidae > Eriocheir > Eriocheir sinensis. The sequence continues at coordinate 23,439 of NW_026112277.1, forward strand.
TTACTGCACCCACACCTCACTCCACCTGTCATGCGGACATTAACTGTTGCTTTACTCTATTGTTAACTTACGCTACTTGCAATCTAGGTTGTGGGGGAGAATAATATGAATTTAGGTTGACGTCTTGCTGCAATCTGTCTGAAAACATGCGAAGAAGGGTCAGTATAATCTTATATCCCAGAAGTACTTATCCAATGAAGACTTGAAGCTATTGATACTCTGTGCGCAAACTACTGACGGTGGGAGTCTATTCCTGTGATCGACGACTCTATTATTGAAAAAACTTTTGCGCACCAATGTGTTACATCGGTTTCCCTTTAACTTCATACCGTTGCTGCGTGTTATTGTGTTGGTGTCTCTCTGAAATAGACTATTTGGGTAAAGGTTGTCGAATCCATCAAGGATTTTGAACACTTCAATTAAGTCCTCTCTTATCCTTCGCTTTTTTAGGGAAAATATATCTAAACGCCTTAAACGCTCGTCATATGGCAAGTTTCTGAGCGCTGGAATTTGTTTGGTTGCTCATCGCTGTATCCTTTCTAGCAAAACTTGATCTTTGATATAGTTCGGTGACCAGAACTGAACGGCGTATTCTAGGTGTGGTCTTACAAATGGTAAATATAATCTCTTCATAAGTTCGAGTGATTTATAATCAAAGTTTCTTGAGATTAATCCTAACATCATATTGGCTTTTTTACTCGCTGCAGAACATTGATCACTCATTTTAAGAGTGGTACTGATAATGACACCAAGATCTTTTTCTTGTTTTACTTCGCTGAGCTCATGTCCTTGAATCTGATATTTAAAGTTAGGATTTTTTCACCTATGTGCATTACTTTACATTTATCTACGTTAAAACTCATTAGCCATTTTTGCTCCAGTCGGCAAGTCTTATTAAGTCTGATTGAATCTTTTCGCAACTTTCACTGTTCATTACCGTACCTCCTAATTTGGTGTCGTCGGCGAATTTGGCTACTTTTGATAGAATATCAGTTTCTAAGTCGTTCACGTAAATTATGAATAGTGTTGGCCCCAGGACCGAACCTTGGCGCACGCCACTGGTGACGGGTTGCCAATCCGATGCTTCACCATTAAGAAATACACGTTGTTCTCTGTCGGTGAGCCAGTCATGAATCCATGCACATAGATGGTCGTTAATACCGTGGGAACGCAATTTAGAAATAAGCCTAACGTGAGGAACTTTATCAAATGCTTTCTGAAAATCTAGGTAAATTACGTCATATGGGCTTCGGGCGTCCCAACATTTATAAACATCGTTGAAAAAAGTTAATAGGTTGGTAAGGCAAGACCGATTACTACGAAATCCGTGCTGACTATCAGTTATCAAATCATTTGTTTCAAGGAAAGTGATCATTTTATCCCTGATCATTTTTTCGAATAGTTTAATTAGGACAGACGTAAGGCTGATAGGATGATAACTACTGGCTTGTTTTTTATCTCCTTTTTTAAAGATCGGGGTAATATTGGCCTTTTTCCACTCGAGAGGCACACTGGCCTGTGCTAATGACTTGTTGAATATTAATGTTATGGGTAATTCTAGCTGTTGACTACATTCTCTCAACACGCGAGGAGATAAATTGTCGGGGCCCGGAGATTTATTTGGATCTATTTTCTGCAGGTACGCACGCACTTCGCTGATATCAATGTCGGTCAATGCAAGCTTATGTTCTTCAGGGCCTTGAAAAATTTTCTTCGGGGCTGGAATCGATGTCATGTTCTCTTTTGTAAATACGCTACTAAAGGTTGAATTTAGGACCGACGCCATGCCTTTATCATCACTAATCGTATTGCCACTTAATAAGAGTGGGCCGATATTATTTTTAAGCTTTTTTGTTTCTTATGTAACTGAAAAATAACCTGGGATTTTTCTTAGCATCGAGTGATATTTTCATCTCATATTAGCGTTTCTGTTTTCTGATTTTCCTTTCGCACTCTCTCTTGACATTGATGCAATTAGTATGATCCTGTGAATTATGTGACAACTTATATTGCTTATACAGTTTTCTTTTTTCGGCGATGATTTTTTGTAGGTAATTATTCATCCACAACGGTTTTTGATTATCAGTCCTTCGTGGCTTGAGTGGAATGAATTTATATACACTCGCAGTGATTTGTGTAGTAAAACGATTATACATTTCTTGAACGCTGACGTTGTTGAGCAAATGATTCCAATTTACTGAAGCCAATTCTCTTTTTAGGTCCATAAAATTTGCTTTACTATAATTAGGTATTAAGAGCTAGTTTGCTCGTGCTTTTGTTTCAATATTTAAAACGCATCTGATTATGTTGTGGTCACTGCTTGCAAATGGCTCGCCTACCTCACACGCGGTTATGAGGTGGCTGTCGGTCGTGAAGACTAAATCCAGAATATTATTTCCTTGCGTCGGCGCGGTAACTGTTTGATAAAGAAATGTATCTTGCGCAAAATTTAATAATCTAGTTCCTTCCCTGTCGGAAGATAGTGCAGACCAGTTAACAGAGGGGTTATTGAAGTCGCCGCATATTATTGCATTTCTGTTTCTGATAATTTTATTTATCTCTGCGTAGAGCTTTCCGTCAATGTCTTCATTTGATTTACGAGGTCGGTAAATAACGCCCAGAACATACTTTTCATTATGGATCGTCGCTTGTACATATAATGAATCATAAGCCTCTGTTTCGGTTGTGTTAAGCTGAATGACTTCTAAATTACTTTTAGCATATATTATTACACCTCCACCTTTTTTGTGTAGACGACACTTAGCAAACGCGTTGTAACCATTGATAGCTACTTCACTTAACTGATGCTTGTCACGCGTATTTAGCCATGTTTCTGTGATCAAAATGAAGTCGGGTTTTTCAGTAATTGCATGAAGTATCAAGTGGCTACGCTTCTGAATAATGCTACGGGCATTTACATAGAAGATGTTTAATTTATTCGCCGAGTGTGCGCCATATATCAACTGTCGATTCACTGGAATAGTGCGTCAGACCCGATTATCTACAACTACTTCTACCTCACCACCCACCTGTGTGGCTGTTGACCTGACCGCTACCTCAGTATCAACCACCTGGGGGTCCAACGACCTGACGTCCTCCTCAGCACTACACACCTGTACTTCCTCCCACCTGAGACCTGACACTCCTACCTCTGTGGACCTCACCGTCTGACTGAAGACTCCTCCCACTCTCAGCCAAGCCGGAAGTTTTCACACCTCGTTCCCGCTGCACCTGACTTTTCTTTAACTCTTTCAAAACTTCCTCATCCAACACTCGGCCCAGCCTCGCCTTGCCTACACAATTTAGGTGAAGTCCATCGTTAGCAAGCAAGCTCCTGTCATGAATAGACGTCCTAGGTTATCTTGGGTCGTTATAACAAGGCCGAGTATGTTATTTTGTCGAGTTGGTTCAGAAACCATTTGGCTTAGATAATTTTCTTCTAGAAATTCGATCATTCTATGTGACTCGCCCTCTGTACCTGACAATGTCGCCCAGTCGATATGGGGGAGGTTAAGGTCTCCTAATATCAGTGAGTCGTTGTTATTAAATGACTGCCTTAAAACGCAGTACATTTCAAGGTCGTCATCGAGTGATTGCCCGGGAGGCCTGTAGGTGACAGATATATTTAAATTGACTTTTGCAATGTTTACTCGCACGCACAAATGTTCAACGTTACTGTCCCTTGGTGTTTTGTCAGTGGGTTGCAAATAGCTTTTGACAAAAAGGGCGACGCCACCGCCTTTACGGTTTACACGATCTTTATTGAAAAGTCTGTAGCCATCTATGTTGTATTCGGAACTTAAATCAATATTTGTGGTGTAGATAAATGTTTCGGTTATAGCAATTGTCAAAATTTTCAGATAGAGCAAGACATCTCAGTTCAGCAAATTTGTTTTTTAAGCTACGCGCATTGAAACTAAGGATTTTTAAGTTATGTAGAGGCTTGGTAATAGAGGTGGTGGTACTTGCGGGGTCACGGTTACGGGTTGGTTGCGATGCATGGCGTCTATTTACACGGGCGGGGTGGAGGGACGTGGCTGAGGGTCGTTTTTTGATCGGGTGTCACGTACTGGGTCGTTGAGGAGCCTTCCGAATCTGGCTGCCCCGATGGGAGACAGGTGTATTCCGTCCCTGTGGAAGAGTTCACTTTGTCCGTAGAAATTGTCCCAGGCGTTGAAGAACTCCACGTCCAGCTCTCTGCAAAGAGTCTGTAAGCGGTTTTTTTTTTTTTTTGTTTTGTTTACAACAAAGGAGGCAGCTCAAGGGCACACACAAAAAAGAAAACAATAATAAAAAAAAGCCCGCTACTCGCTGCTCCTAAAAAAGAAACAAAAGAGGTGGCCTAAAGCAAGATCAAATACGGGAGGAGAGGTGTCCTGATACCCTCCTCTTCAAAGAGTTCAAGTCGTAGACATGAGGAAATACAGATGAAGGAAGATTGTTCCAGAGTTTACCAGCGTGAGGGATGAAAGAGTGAAGATGCTGGTTAACTCTTGCATAAGGGGTTTGGACAGTATAGGGATGAGCATGAGTAGAAAGTCGAGTGCAGCGGGGCCGCGGGAGGGGGGAGGCATGCAGTTAGCAAGTTCAGAAGAGCAGTCAGCGTGGAAATATCGATAGAAGATAGAAAGAGAGGCAACATTGCGGCGGAATTTAAGAGGTAGAAGACTATCAGTATGAGGAGGAGAGCTGATGAGACGAAGAGCCTTAGCCTCCACTCTGTCCAGAAGAGCTGTGTGAGTGGAGGCCCCCCACACATGAGATGCATACTCCATACGAGGGCGGACAAGGCCTCTGTATATGGACAGCAACTGTGCAGGGGAGAAGAACTGGCGGAGACGGTACAGAACGCCCAGACTCGAGGAAGCTGATTTAGTAAGAGATGAGATATGAAGTTTCTAGTTGAGATTTTGAGTTAAGGATAGACCGAGGATATTTAGTGTTGAGGAAGGTGATACCTGGGTGTTGTCAAAGAATAGGGGATAATTGTTTGGAAGATTGTGTCGAGTGGATAGGTGGAGAAACTGTGTTTTTGAGGCGTTGAAGGACACCAGGTTCTTCTTGCCCCAATCGGAAAAAATAGTAAGGCCTGAGGCTAAGCGTTCTGCAGCCTCCAGCCTTGAGTCGTTAAGTTCCTGTAGGGTGAGTCTTCTATTAAAAGAAGTTGAGTAATGCAGAGTGGAATCATCGGCGTAGGAATGGATAGGACAGTTCGTTTTGGAAAGAAGATCATCAATGAACAACAGAAAAAGAGTGGGAGATAGGACAGAACCCTGTGGGACACCACTGTTAATAGATTTAGGGGAAGAACAGTGACCGTCTACCACGGCAGAAATAGAACGGTCAGAAAGGAAACTAGAGATAAAGGTACAGAGAGAAGGATAGAAACCGTAGGAGGGTAGTTTGGAAAGCAAAGATTTGTGCCAGACCCTATCAAAAGCTTTTGATATGTCCAGCGCAATAGCAAAGGTTTCACCGAAACGGCTAAGAGAGGATGACCAAGAGTCAGTTAAGAAGGCTAGGAGATCACCAGTAGAACGCCCCTTGCGGAACCCATACTGGCGATCAAATAGAAGGTCAGAAGTGGAAAGGTGCTTTTGAATCTTCCGGTTAAGGATTGATTCAAAAGCTTTAGATAGACAAGAAAGTAAAGCTATAGGACGGTAGTTTGATGGATTGGAGAGGTCACCCTTCTTAGGCACAGGCTGTATGAAGGCATACTTCCAGCAAGAAGGAAAGGTAGATGTTGACAGGCAGAGGCGAAAGAGTTTGACCAGGCAGGGTGACAGCACGGAGGCACAGTTTTTAAGGACAATAGGAGGCACTCCATCAGGTCCATAAGCCTTCTGAGGATTGAGGCCAGAGAGGACATAGAAAACATCATTTTGAAGAATCTTTATAACAGGCATAAAGGAGTCAGAGGGGGGATGAGTAGGAGGAATATGCCCAGAATCGTCCAGAGTGGAGTTTTTAGAAAACGTTTGAGAGAAGAGTTCAGCCTTAGAGATAGATGAGACGGCAGTGTTGCCGTCAGGACTGAGGAGTGGAGGGAAAGATGAAGAAGTGAAGTTGGAGGAGATGTTTTTGGCTAGATGCCAGAAGTCACGGGAAGAGTTAGAGAAAGCAAGGTTTTGGCATTTTCTATTAATGAAAGAATTTTTGGTTAGTCGGAGAATAGATTTGGCACGATTTCGGGCAGAAATGTAAAGTTCATAATTAGCATTAATTTGAAGGCTCTGGTACCTTTTGTGAGCTACCTCTCTATCATTGACAGCACGAGAACAAGCGTGATTAAACCAAGGCTTTTTAGCGTGAGGAGTAGAGAAAGAACAAGGAATGTATGCCTCCATTCCAGAGACAATCACCTCTGTGATGCGCTGAGCACACACAGAGGGGTCTCTATCCTGGAAGCAATAATCATTCCACGGGAAATCGGAAAAGTACATCCTCAGGTCGTTCCACCGAGCTGAAGCAAAATGCCAGAAGCATCGCCTCCTCGGTGGGTCCAGAGGGTGTACAGGAGCGATAGGATAGGATGCAGAAATATGATTGTGATCGGAGGAGCCCAACGGAGAGAAGAATTTGACAGAATAAGCAGAAGGGTTTGAGGTAAGGAAGAGGTCTAGAATGTTAGGCCGGTCTCCAAGACGGTCGGGAATATGTGTAGGGTGCTGGACCAACTGCTCTAGATCGTTGAGGATAGCAGAGTTGTAGGCTTGTTCACCAGGATGGTCAGTGAAAGAGGATGAAAGCCAAAGCTGGTGGTGAACATTGAAATCTCCTAGGATGGAGATTTCAGCGAAGGGAGAGTGGGTCAAGATGTGCTCCACTTTAGAATTCAAATAGTCAAAGAATTTTACATAGTTGGTAGAGTTAGGTGAGAGATAAACAGCACAGATGTATTTAGTAATAAAATGACTATGAAGTCTTAGCCAGATGGTGGAAAATTCAGAAGAGTCAAGGTCGTGCGCACGAGAGCAAGTGATGTTTGCTAGAAGTCCCTGGAATAATTAGCAGGATTTTGAGATTTTTTTATTGAATATACTTTTTTATGTCAAAGAGTAAATTCGGCACTATATTTGGCCGAAATATAAAGAGTGTGATTATTAGTAGTTAGAAAGTTCAGTTATTTTTTGTAATGTAAGCTGTCTTTCTATCCTCTAAGCACGCGAACAAGCGTGATCGGAAGAGGGCTTTTTAGTAGGAGTAATAAAGTAAGTAGAATGTATCTCCATTCCGGAGACAATGCACACAGACAGTGGTTTCTGGCCTGGACGCAGTGCTATTTCAGTGGGATATCTGAAAATTACGTTGTCACTGAACTGAAGGATGATTCGAGAAGAATTACTTAATTGCACGAGAGCAAGTGATGTCGTTGCGCACGTAGGTGCAACATCCAGCTTTGGATTGAAATTTAGGATAGAGATAGTAGGAGGGAACAGAGTAGAGATTGCTGTCAGTAGCCTCAGAAACCTGTGTTTCGGTAAGGAAGAGAAGGTGAGGTTTAGAGGAGGAGAGATGATGTTCCACAGAATGAAAATTAGAGCGAAGACCGCGAATGTTGCAGAAATTGAGAACTCTCGGGTCGGCAGCCAGAAGGGGAGTCCTCCCTCGGGGAATTTGTGGTCCCCCCCTCAGGCGGGGACTCCGAGGCTTGGTGTAGGTGCGCCATTTTGAAATTTTTATTTTGGGGAAAGGTGTATATGTTGTGTGAATGTAGTGTTGTGTGGATAAATGTACACACGCTTATTTATATACATGTATATATATATATATATATATATATATATATATATATATATATATATATATATATATATATATATATATATAATTGAATATATATATATATAGAGAGAGAGAGAGAGAGAGAGAGAGAGATATATATATATATATATATATATATATATATATATATATATATATATATATATATATATATATATATATATATATATATATATATATATATATATATATATATATATATATATATATATATATATATATATATATATATATATATATATATATATATATATATATATATATATATATATATATATATATATATATATATATATATATATATATATATATATATATATATATATATATATATATATATATATATATATATATATATATATATATATATATATATATATATATATATATATATATATATATTGTTTTTACAGCAGAGGAGACAGTGCAAGGGCATAAAAAAAAATATGAAAAAAAAGCCCGCTACTTACTGCTCCTAAATAGAGTAGAGTGGCCAGAAAGAGAAATCATTTTCGGGAGGAGAAGTGTCCTGATACCCTCCTCTTGAAAGTGCTCAAGTCGTAGGCTGGAGTAAATACAGATGAGGGAAGATCGTTCCAGAGTTTACCAGCGTGAGGGATGAAAGATTGAAGATGCTGGTTAACTCTTGCATGAGGGGTTTGGACATTAGAGGGATGAGCTCGATCAGAAAGTCGTGTGAGTCGAGGCCCCAGGAGAGGGGAGGCATGCAGTTAGCAAGTTCAGAAGAGCAGTCAGCGTGAAAATATCGATAGAAGATAGAAAGAGAAGCAACATCTTGACAAAATTAAAGATCTAGAAGACTATCAGTAAGATGAGGAGACCTGCTGAGACAAAGAGCCTTAACTTTACTTTCCAGTTAATATTTTGAGTTCAGGATAGACCGAGGATATTTAGTGTTGAAGAGGGTGACAGCTGAGTGTTGTCCAAGAATAGGGGATAGTTGTTTGGAAGATTGTGTCGAGTTGATAGGTGGAGAAATTGAGTTCTTGAGGCATTGAAGGACACAAGGTTCCTTCTACCCCAATCGGAAATGATAGGAAGGACTGAGGTTAAGCGTTCTGCAGCCTCTTGTCTGTAGTCACGTACTACCTGTTGTGATGGTCTTCTATTGAATGAAGTTGAATAATGCAGAGTGGAGTCGTCGGCGTATGAGTGGACAGAACCGTTTGTTATGGAAAGAAGGTCATTGATGAATAACAGGAAGAGAGTGGGTGATAGGAGAGCCCTGTAGAACACCACTGTTAATAGGTTTAGAGGAAGAACAGTGACCGTCTACCACCGCAGAGTTAGAACGGCCGGAAATGAAACTGGTGATAAAGGAACAGAGAGAGGGATAGAATCCGAAAGAGGGCAATTTAGAAAGCAAAGACTTGTGCCACACTCTATCGAAGGCTTTCGATATGTCTAGCGCAATAGAGAAAGTTTCACCGAAACGGCTAAGAGAGGATGACCAGTAGAACGCCCCTTGCGGAATCCATACTGGCGATCAGATAGAAGGTTAGAAGTGGAAAGGTGCTTTTGAATCTTCCGGTTAAGGATTGATTCAAAAACTTGAGATAGACAGGAAAGTAAAGCTATAGGGCGGTAGTTTGAAGGATTGGAAAGGTCACCCTTCTTAGGCACAGGCTGTACAAAGGCATACTTCCAGCAGGAAGGAAAGATAGATGTTGATAGGCAGAGACGAAAGAGTTTGACCAGGCAGGGTGACAGCACAGAAGCACAGTTTTTAAGGACAATAGGAGGCACTCCATCAGGTCCATAAGCCTTCTGAGAGTTGAGGCCAGAGAGAGCATAGAAAACATCATTTGGAAGAATCTTAATAACAGGCATAAAGGAGTCAGAGGGGGGATGAGTAGGAGGAATATGCCCAGAATCGTCCAGGGTGGAGTTCTTACAGAAAGTTTGAGCGAAGAGTTCAGCTTTAGAGACAGATGAGACGGCAGTGCTGCCGTCAGGGTTAAGGAGAGGAGGGAAAGAGGAAGAAGTGAAATTGGAGGAGATATTTTTGGATAGATGCCAGAAGTCACGGTAAGAATTAGAAGAAGCAAGGTGTTGACATTTTCTATTAATGAAAGAAGTTTTGGTAAGTCGAAGAATAGATTTGTCACGATTCCGGGCTGAAATGTAAAGATCAAAGTTAGCGGGAGTTCGAAGGCTCTGGAATCTTTTGTGAGCTGCCGCTCTATCTTTAATAGCACGACAACAAGCATGATTAAACAAAGGCTTTTTAAGCATGGGGAGTAGAGAAAGTACGTGGAATGTAAGCCTCCATTCCAGAGACAATTACCTCTGTGATGCGCTGAGCACACACAGAGGGGTCTCTCTCCAGGAAGCAGTAATCATTCCACGGAAAATCGGAAAAGTACATCCTCAGGTCGACCCACCGAGCTGAAGCAAAATGGCAGAAGCATCGCCTCTACGGTGGGTCCAGAGGATGTACAGGAGTTTTAGGACAGGATACAGAAATAAGGTTATGATCGGAGGAGCACAACGGAGAGAACAGTTTAACAGGGTAAGCAGAAGGATTAGAGGTAAGGAAGAGGTCTAGAATGTTGGGCCTGTCTCCAAGACGGTCGGGAATACGAGTAGGGTGCTGAACCAACTGCTCTAGGTCGTTGAGGAGAGCAAAGTTGTAGGCTTGTTCACCAGGCTGGTCAGTGAAAGAGGATGAAAGCCAAAGCTGGTGGTGAACATTGAAATCTCCCAAGATGGAGATTTCAGCAAAGGGAGAGTGAGTCAAGATGTGCTCCACTTTAGAGTTCAAATAGTCAAAGAATTTTACATAGTTAGTAGAGTTAGGCGAGAGATAAACAGCACAGATGTATTTAGTAATAGAATGACAATGAAGTCTTAGCCAGATGGTGGAAAATTCAGAAGAGTCAAGGTCGTGGGCACGAGAGCAAGTGATGTCGTTGCGCACGTAGGCACAACATCCAGCTTTAGATTGAAATTTAGGTTAGAGATAGTAGGAGGGAACAGAGTAGAGGTTGCTGTCAGTAGCCTTAGAAACCTGTGTTTCGGTGAGGAAGAGAAGGTTAGGTTTAGAGGTGGAGAGATGGTGTTCCACATAATGAAAATTAGAACGAAGACCGCGAATGTTGCATAAATTGATAAGGAGGAGGTGCGAGGAGTTATCAGGACACCTCTCAAGTCGGCAGCCAGAAGGGGAGTCCTCCCTGGGGGAATTTATGGTCCCCCTCCACGCGGGGACTCCGAGGCGGTGTTTTCGTTAGCCATGTTGAATTTTGAATTTTGTGAAAAGGTGTGTGTGTTGTGTGTATGTAGTGTGGTGTAGAAAGAGAGAGGAACTGTCTTTTGAGAGCATGCTGAACTGCTCTCTGGTGTTGATGAGACAAAAGGGAAACGGTTAGTGAGGACATTTGAAGGGTCTTTGAAGGGCTTCAGCACCCTCCTCGCTTCCCATATATCCTCACCGGGAGTAGCTCACGCCCGTTCGGTAGGTGTCTTCCTACCTACTCCTGCTACCTTTGTGCAGAAATATTATGTTTAAATAAAAAAAAATGCAAATCGTGGAGGTCGCTGCCGGAGCCAAGACCTAATTTGGTGTGTGCGGGGCAGGCGGTGAGGACAGGAGCGAGGCCAGCCACTCCGGGCCTTCCCTGTGGGGTCAGGAGAGGTCAGAGTGCCTTGCCGCGCCTCCCGTCCCCGTGTTAGCCCTGGCCCTGGACACACCCTTCCCGCCATAATGTTCTGTCTTCGTTTCGGCACAGACTGAGAGGTGGACGGAACATTGGGATTTTTTAGGACCCGTTGATGCCTGGCGGTTGTTTGTTTTTCTTTTCCCGCTTTTTTTTTGGGGGGGTCGTTTTCTTTTTTGGGTTCTTTTTCTGCTTCTTCACATCCTTCGTCAGCAGAAAATGGGATTGTAGAGGATTGGGTGTCCTTTTTCTTGTTATTTAGATTTTTTTTCTACTCGGCATGCCGTACCATTGCAACAGAAAATGGGATGCGAAGGGATTAGGTCGTCTTATTTTAGGGGTGTCTTGTGTTTGTGTGATTAGTAGCAACAAGGTTAGGAGGAGGAGGAGGAGGAGGAGGAGGACAGAATAAGAGGGATGCTTGCGTAATGAGCGAGTGTTGATGGAAATGGACTGTGTTTTTGTCTGCTTTTCTATGTTGGAGAAAATGTGATGCCTTGGGACGTTGTGTGTGTGTGTGTGTGTGTGTGTGTGTGTGTGTGTGTGTGTGTGCAACAGCATACATTTTTCTGTGACAATTTGAAAAATGCAGTAAAGTGAATGGAGGTTGACGAAAGAAAGAAAAATGAAATGAATTGTGGGATTAGTAAAGAAAAGTGTCTGGCAAGATAAAAGGCAAACAGAAATGTGTTTAGACTCTGGACCCTGTATTGAAAAAAAAGAAAGCATGGCTCGATATAAGTACAAACAAAATATAGAAGAAAACGTTAAGTGTATTAGGGTTTTGCGGGATTAGAAATGAGTATTTTTTTATGCAACATTGATATATTTTCTATGCCGTGGTATAAAAAAAGAATCGTGGTTCAGGGTGAGTAGAAAATTAACTGAAGAAAGCGTTAAATCTATAATGTAGATTGGGAACTTAGTAGAATATTTTATGTAGCGTTGATATACTTCTTGTACCGTTGTAATAACTAATCGTTTTTCAGTTTAGGTAAGTAGAAAAAAAATATTTAGAAGAAAACGTCAAATATATTATACCGAATGGGAACCGGGAAGAAATTTCGATGTAGCGTTTCTGGCCGTGAAGTTCTCATTGGTAACCGACAGGACGAAGCTGCGAGGAAAAATATTAACATTGAAACTCTTTTTGCTGTACTTACTAATGGCCGAAGGTTGGCGGCTGCAGGGGCGTGGGATGGGTGGCGTCAATGTTTGAAGAGCCGTCGCTAGATATGCTATTCGCTGTCTCCATAGTTTTTGTATGATATTTCTGGTTCGCTCCTGTCCATTGTTTTTCTATTAATATTTCTTGTTTGCTGTTGTCCATCGTTCCAGAATGTATATTTCTTATTTGCTGTTGTCCATTGTTTTTCTATCAGTATTTCTTGATAACTTTTGTTCATCGTTTTTCTGATAATATTTCCTGTTTGCTAATGTTCAGCATTTTATATTAATATTTTTGTTTGGTGCTGTCCATCGTTATCCGTCATTATTTCTTATTTGCTGTTGTCCGTCGTTCCTGTATGTATATTTCTGACACATGTCTCCCCTACACTTGCTCTGCCCTCACCAATATATTCACCTTCTTTTTTGTCCAGTCTTCCTCGGCCTATGTTTCAAGCACTTCAATACTTTCTTATTGATTTTTTTTCTGATTTTGTTTGACTCAATTTTCCTCCACTTTCACTTCACACATTTCCCTCATACTTTGCCTTCTATTTTTGTTCTGCTTTCAGCCGAATCATTGAATTCGCCAGTGAGTCAACTTTTAATGTTAAGATATTTCCTTTTTTTTTTTTGTTGCTATTGTTTGTTTCCCTTCCACATGCCCTGCCGTCACCACCTGATGTTTACCTTCTTTTTTTCTTTCTCTCCTCTTTTATACCCAGCACATATTAAATATTTTGTAATCGTTTTTATACTATGTATTTTTACTTTCTATATTTTTTTCTTTTAGAACTCTGCCTCATCTATTTCCCTCATCGCTTAGTGGTTTTTTTTTGTTCCCAGTTAAATAATTTAATTGACTAGTGCAACCCCGCTTACTGTCTTTATATTATTTGATGTATTCATAATGCCTTCAACTTGCATTTTGACTGACTGAACTGCGTTACTGGAACCACTATTCACTTTCATCCGTTGCTGATATATATTTTTACACTGCCTTGCTATCTATGTGCTTTCCGCTCACCCATTCACCTTTTCATCAGTGTACCTCATTTTTTTTCTGTAACAAATCAAAACGCATTAGTAAAAACCTTACTTTGTCTAATTTATGTCTTTTTCCTAAATTTCTTCATTCCTTGAACTCACAAACTAATCATCTTTAACACATTTTGCCTTCACCTTTACTTTCTAATACTAATTTCAATGTTTCATATATAAGATAAGATGTTCCCATTCATATTTTTTTTCATTTTAGTATATTTATAACACTGTCTTGCCGTCCACGCGCCTTGCATTGACTTATTCACCTTTTAATCAATTTGTCGCTACCATTTTTTATCTTCGTAATTAAAATGCGTTACTGAAAACATTATTCGTTCTTTTCATTGATGATATATTTCTGACATCTTTTTCCTTCCTTACTCTTTGCAGTCACCTCCAGGATACCTTTTGCAGCTCAACACGTATATATCTTTTTTTTTTTTTTTTTTTTTTAACAACTAAGGAGACAGCTAAAGGGCAAAAAAAAAAAAAGGAAACAATAATAAAAAAGCCCGGTACTCCATGCTCCTAAAAAGAATCCTAAGAGGTGGCCGAAAGAGAGGTCAATTTCGGGAGGAGAGGTATCCTGATACCCTCCTCTTGAAAGAGTTCAAGTCGTAGGCAGGAGGAAATACAGATGAAGGAAGATTGTTCCAGAGTTTACCAGCGTGAGGGATGAAAGAGTGAAGATGCTGGTTAACTCTTGCATGAGGGGTTTGGACAGTGTAGGGATTAGCATGAGTAGAAAGTCGCGTGCAGAGTGGCCGCGGGACGGGGGGAGGCATGCAGTTAGCAAGTTCAGAAGAGCAGTCAGTGTGAAAATTTCGATAGAAGATGGAAAGAGAGTCAACATGGCGGCGGAAATTATGAGGTAGAAGACTATCATTAAGAGGAGGAAAGCTGATGAGACGAAGAGCCTTAGACTCCACTCTGTCCAAGAGAGAGTTGTGTGAGTGGAGCCCCCCCCACACGTGAGAGGCATACTCCATACGAAGGTGGACAAGGCCCCTGTATATGGATAGCAACTGTGCGGGGGAGAAGAACTGGCGGAGACGATACAGAACGCCCAACCTCGAGTAAGTTGCTTTTGTGAGAGAGGAGATGTGAGGTTTCCAGTTAAGATTTTGAGTTAAGGATAGCCGAGGATGTTTAGTGTTGAAAATGGTGACAGCTGAGTGTTTCGAAGAATAGGGGATAGGTGTTTGGAAGATTGTGTCGAGTTGATAGGTAGAGAAATTGGGTTTTTGAGGCAATGAAGGACACAAGGTTCCTTTTACCCCAATCGGAAATGATAGTAAGGCCTAAGGTTAAGTGTCTGCAGCCTCCAGCCTTTAGCCATGTAATTCCTGTTGAGATGGTCTTCTGTTAAAAAAAGTTGAATAATGCAGAGTGGAGTCATCAGCGTATGAGTAGATAGGACAGTTTGTTATGGAAAGATCATTTGTGAATTACAGGAAGAGAGTGGGTGATAGGACGGAGCCCTGTTGAACACCATTGTTAATAGGTTTAGGGGAAGAACAGTGATCGTCTACCACAGCAGAGATAGAACGGCCGGAAAGGAAACTGGAGATGAAGGAACAGAGAGAAGGATAGAATCCGAAAGAGGGCAGTTTAGAAAGCAAAGACTTGTGCCAGACTCTATCGAAGGCTTTTGATATGTCTAGCGCAACTGAGAAAGTTTCACCGAAACGGCTAAGAGAGGATGAATAAGAATCAGTTAAGAGAGCAAGAAGATCGCCAGTAGAACGCCCCTTTCGGAACCCATACTGGCAATCAGATAGAAGGTTAGAAGTGGAAAGGTGCTTTTGAATCTTCCGGTTAAGGATTGATTCAAAAGCTTTAGATAGAAAGGAAAGGAAAGCTATAGGGCGGTAGTTTGAAGGATTGGAACGGTCACCCTTCTTAGGCACAGGCTGTACGAAGGCGTACTTCCAGCAGGAAGGAAAGGTAGATGTTGATAGGCAGAGGCGAAAGAGTTTGACCAGGCAGGGTGTCAGCACGGAAGCACAGTTTTTAAGGA
Source organism: Eriocheir sinensis (assembly GCF_024679095.1). Lineage (NCBI taxonomy): Eukaryota > Metazoa > Arthropoda > Malacostraca > Decapoda > Varunidae > Eriocheir > Eriocheir sinensis. Next base: position 39,138 of record NW_026112277.1, read on the forward strand.
CAATAGGAGGCACTCCATCAGGTCCATAAGCCTTCTGAGAATTTTAATCACTTGACGGTACCATTTCCTCTCCTTAGTCATTAAAATCCGTTACTGAAAACATCATTCGTTCACATAAGTTGTGAATATATTCCCAGCACTTTTTCCTTCCATACCTTTTGCATTCACTTCTTACACTCTATGCAATTTTATTTTAGCATTTTTTAATTAATTGTCATGCGTCACTGAAAACATTATTCTCACTTTTATCCTTTCCTAATAAACTTTTTTCTGCCTCTTATGAACTTTGCTTCTGTCTCATTACCTTCTGTTATTTAAGTCGCCTCCACCCTTGTCTCCAATACGCTAATTAAAGCATCAGTTAAATATTTTTCTTTTGCCGACTGCGATTATAATTTCTTTGCATTCATTTCATATTTTTCTTGTCTGTCCTAATATTTTCAACTAAATCATATAATAGATGGACAAACTAAGATTTCTACTGTTGATAATTTAGTTCGTTGTAGCTTTTATTCATTTACATATTTGTTTGTTTATATTTTCCTCCCCCCCATGCTACCAATTTTCCTGTCCCTCCCTTCCCTGTCCTCCAACTCTTATGTTTTTCACTCTCCTCCACCTCTCCTGTTCCTCCCTCTCCCTCTCCTCCACCTTTAATCTCCACCACCTCCGTTGCGGTCCCGCCCTCCACACTCTCCTCCCATCAAGCATCCCATTCATCTCCCTTTCACCTCCACTCACGCCTTCCCTCTTCCTCCTCCTCTTCCTTTCTCTTCCCACTTCCACATTCTGCACTTCCTCTTCCTTCATCCTCTTTCTGCACTCACGCCACTCAGTCTTTCTCTCTCTTTCCTTTTCCTCATTCTTTTCTTTACTGTATTCATCATCTTCTCTCTTCCTCTTTAATCAATACTTCTTCGTTCTCTTTTGTCTTTCTCTTTCTTATTTTTTTTTCACATTGTTTACTTTCCTCTTACTCCTTCATTCAGCACTCATCCTTCTTCTTTCTCCTTCCGTTTTTTCATCCACTCCTCCACCCTCTTTCTCTTTTCATTTCCATTTTTCATATTTTCCCTCTTTCTCATAATTTTTCTTCCACATTAACAGCCAACCATTATTTCTTATTCTCTTTCTTCTTCCTTATTTTCACCCACTATCCCTACTTCTTCCTCTCTCCATTCTCTTACCCTCGTTTTTTTTTATTCTTTCACATTCACATCCACTTTTTTCCTTTTCTTTCTTTCTTCTGTATTCACACTGTGCCCACCTACCTTCTTCCTCTTTCTCCTTTCTTCAACATTCACATCCACTCGGCCTTTCTCTTCCTGTTCCATCTCCCACATTCTTCTGCTTCTATCGCACCCTACTGTCAGGGTTAATTTTCAGCATTCCAGGACGTTTTTTTTTCTTAATTTTTTTCAACTTTCTTTCCGTCTCTCCGTTGGTCTTGCTGGGCCTACTTTCTTAACTCCTCTTTTTCCCGTCATCTACACCGCTGCCTAACCTTCTCACCTGCTATTTTCTCTATCTTGAGTTCTTTTTCCTTATATTTTTTTGTAATATCTTTTTTTATATTTCTATTTTCTAAAGATTTCCAAGGCTATTATTTCGATTTTCTGTGTTTTTCTAATCCCTAATTATTTTTTTTATTTAGTTCCTTTCGTCTCTTCATGATGTTTTTGCCTCTTCCCTCTGCTTAACCGCTTAAAGATCAATTTAATTTACCTTATTCTTTCCTTACTTACCTGCCCTTTTCTTACCTGCTAACATCTTCAGTACTTAGCATTTTTTTTATAATCAGTTTCATTTTATCTCAAAGCTCGTCTTATTTTACTTTTGTTGACCAGTTTTTGAAGATTTGTTTTATTTACTTTTTATCCCCATCACCCTAACACCACCTTCCCCTCACTAACCCTCACCACTAACCCCAGCCATCAATTAACCCCCTCTCCTTCTTCCTTTCTTTCTCTCTACTCCTCCCTCCTACCTCCTTCCTCTCTCTTCTCCTTTCCCCTTCATTCATACCTTCCCCTTTCTTTTTCCTTCTTCTTCTTACCTACCACCCCTTCCCCACCCTCCCCTTCCCTTTTCTTTTTTTTTTTTTCCTTTTTCTCCTTAGCCTTTAATTTTTCCTTCGTGTAGTCTTTGTTTTTTCTCCTCTCCACTTTATATATATATATATATATTTTTCAAAGATTTATTTCGTTCATACCTTAACTGGCCACTCCCACCTGCCCGCCCTTCCTGCCCGCCATCACCCCCAAAATTCTCTCATTTCTCCCCAAAATCGCCCTCCTTCATCACTCTCCCTCACCTCCATCCCCCCTTTCTTCTTCTCCCTTCCTTCTTAGCCCCCATTCCTTCCCCTTACTTACTTATTCCTTCCATTCCTTACCTTGCCCATTCCTTCCTCACCCTCACCTACCTAACCTCAGCCATCAGTTTACCCCCTTCCCTCCCTTACCTTACCTCCTCCCTCACCTTACACCCCTTTTCTTCTTCTCTCCCTTCCTTCTTACCCCCCCTTCCTTCCCCTTACTTTCCCGCACCCAAAACTAACCTCAGTCCCCTTCCCCTCCCCTCCTTCTCCCTCTTCTTTTCTCTCCATTACCTTCTCCATCCTCTTTCTTCTCCTTCTTCCTTCTTAACCCCATTCCTTCCCCTCACTAACCCTCACCACTAACCCCAGCCATCAATTAACCCCCCTTCCCTTCCGTTCCTTCTCCCTCTTCTCTACTCCCTCCTACCTCCTCCACCCCCTTTCTTCTCCCCCTTCCTTCATACACCCCATTCCTTCCCCTTTCTTTCTCTTACCTACCACTTTCCCCAACCATCAATTCCCCCCTTCCCCTCCCTTTCTTCTGTCTTTTTTTTTATCCTCCCACTTACCTCCTTCACCATCGTAATCTCCCCTCCCTCTTCCTCCTGTTCGCTCTCCACTTTCGTCCCTTACCTCACCATCCCCTTCTTTCTAATACTCCTGCACAACAAACTCGTCAACTGTATTTTCTGAGGTCAAAAGTGAACCTTCACAAGGGTTCAAAAAGGTAAAGAAGCCAAAAAATACACTGGGATAACCGTAGCCTGAAGTTTATATGCGTTCCCCCTTCGGCAAACCCCGTGACCTGTTTTTAGTGGGTCGAGAGAAAACGGGAGAAACTTTAGTCGGTCAATCCATCTTGTGAATCTATAAAGTTTGGGGCCATACTAAGGTTGTCGAGAGAGGCCAGTACCCCCCCCCCCACACACACACACTACCACCACCTCCACCACCCCTTCACCACCACCACCACTACCGCCAGGTAAAGGGAACATATAATATAACAGAGAGGGAAAATGATTAAATAAATTGCAAAAAAGAAAACAAAAAATTAAACAATAAACATGTAAATAAAAAGAAGTGTACAAGTGAGCAGGTCGTGCGCTAAAGAAAGTAAAACCAAACCTCCTCACACTGGCCTTCCCGGCACAGCACACAGCCATCGCCGCGCCGCTCATCCCTGCCGTATAGTGAGCGTCGCGAGTCAAGGAGGAAGAGAGTTAGGCGCTAAGAAGATTACTGTGGAGGTTTTCCGAGAACGCGTCTTATAACCTAGATATTTTCTTTCGTAAATATTATATTTAGGTTTGTAGTGTGCGTACATGAAGATTGATATATAAAAAAAATATCTTTTGTTGTGAGAAAAGAATATCCGGTTGTTTTTAGTTTATTTATTGTATTTTTAGTTTTATTTTGAAAGTTTTAGGTTAAAGAAGAAAAGGATGTAGCAATGGTCGAAGGAAGCCTGTTGAAATAGTGTGAACAGCTATTCGGTTTTAGAAACAATAAAAATAGCAATTATTTTTTAGGTGACCGTCAACGAAATATAAAAGAGTAAGAAAAATATTTTGTGTTTGATCTTATACGTAATATGTCGCATTGTTAAAATAATAATAAAAAAAACCCGACTCGCCTCTAAAGAAGTAACAATAACTATGAGGAAAATACATTGTGGCGCTGTCAATAGAGATCAAACTTATTTGAACTGTCATGTGTCGTGGCCTTCTTTCTCTTTTTTTTAATAAAATAATTTCTCCTTAATAATCTCTTCCTTATCTTCATTTTCGAATTGCCTGGACTACTTTTAGATATTAATTAAAATGTTATATGCGTATTCAACATTTAGCTGCTAGAGATTAAAAAGACATGAAGTTTACTATTTTCTTCTTATTTTCTCTTTAACTACAATCAATCCTCCTTTCTATTTTTTTTTATTTATCTCTTTACCAATCGAATTTACGTGGACTTCTTTAAAATAGTAATTAAAACGTCAGACACATATTCAACTTTTAGCTGCAAGAGAGGAAGAAACATCACCCCATCTCCCACCCATCACCCCACTCCCTCACCTCATTCTTCTCAATGTCTCCCCAACCTCTCCCTATTCCTCTTACCTCCCATTAACCCATCCTTCCCTCCTCATCCCTCCCGTCCCATCCCATATTCCCCCCTCCACCTCATCTCCCTCACCTGGCGGGTCTAATTCACTTCCCGGCAGGTAATAATGACTTCAGGAATACACGGAGCTCATGGCTTTTAGCACATGCAGCAATTAATACCCGCTGATACCCTGTATCGATGACCAGGAGGAGGAGGAGGAGGAAGAAGAAGAAGAAGAAGAAGAAGAAGAAGAAGAAGAAACATGGACTAGCAGGCAGCAGAAAGCCTGTTGGCTCATTACTAGGCTGCCTGCGTTCAGTGATTCAATCAATCCGTTTGCCATAGAAGTGGCTTGTAGGGAAGGATTAAAGCACTTGTGTATCTACTCTTGGGAACGTTCAGTTCACTCCCGATGCAGCAAAGTGGCGATCAATGCGTTTCTTGAAGGAGTTGATGGTCTCTGCGCTAACCACTTCTGCAGGAAGGCTGTTCCAGTGGCGAACAACTCTATTCGAGAAATAACTCCTGCCGATGTCGGCATTGCATCGCTTTGGTTGAATTGTTTTCCGTTGTTTCTTGTTCTCAGGTTGGTTTGTAGCGTGAAGAGTTTGGAGTGATCAACGTTGCTGAGCTTGTTCAGGTACTTAAAGACTTGTATCATGTCTCCCCGCAGGCGTCTCTTTTCCAATGTGAAGAGGTTGAGTCGCTCGAGTCGCTCTTCGTCCTCAGTGATGGTATCATCTTCGTGGCGCGGCGCTGTACTCTCTCAAGTAATTCAATGTCTTTCCTGTAATTAGGAGACCAGAATTGCACGGCGTATTCCAGGTGGGGCCTTACCAGCGAATTATACAAGGATAACATAACTCCCGGCGTCTTGTATTCGAAGTTCCTCGCTATGAACCCAAGCATTGTATTGGCTTTCTTACAGGCGGACTTGCAGTGTTTTATTTGTTTCAAGTCACTGCTGATGGTGACCCCGAGGTCTCTTTCCTCTTGCACAACATGTAGTGGTTCGCCACCCATGTGGTATGTGTGGTTGCTGTTTCTGGATCCGATATGCATTACTTTACATTTGGCAGTGTTGAAGGACATCTGCCATTTTTCTGACCACCGAGTGATCTGGTCCAGGTCTCTCTGGATAATTTCGCAGTCTGCCGTTGTGAGGGCCTTCCCACCCACCTTTGTGTCGTCGGCAAATTTTGAAAGATTGGATTTCAATCCTAGTTCTAGGTCGTTGATATATATGATGAAAAGTATGGGTCCCAGCACTGACCCCTGTGGCACTCCACTTGTGACCGGGAGCCACTCGGAGGCCTGTCCGTTGAGTACAACTCGTTGTTTTCTTCCAGTGAGCCAGTCCTTGATCCACGCTGTCAGATTGCCGTCTAATCCCGCCGACTTGAGTTTCTTGAGGAGTCTTTCGTGTGGCACTTTGTCAAAGGCTTTCTGAAAGTCTAGATATATAACATCGCTGGGGATATGATTATCCCAGTTTTCATAGATACCTTGGAAGAAGTCCAATAAATTGGTTAAGCATGAGCGCTTGTTCCTGAAACCGTGCTGAGCATCGGAAATGATGTTGTTGTCTTCAAGGAACCTAACGAGTTTGTCTCTGATGATCTTCTCGAGGATTTTTCCCGCCACAGAGGTCAGGCTGATTGGTCTGTAGTTTAGGGCCACACTTTTGTCTCCCTTTTTGTAGATCGGAGTTACATTCGCGAAGAAGAAGAAGAGGAGGAAGAGGAATACATAGGAATACATAGGAAGAACAGACACCAGAAGACCTGTTGGTCTATGGCGAGGGTGTCTGTTTACTACCGCTAATACTAGTAAACTACGTGTGGTAGGACAGGATAGAATAGATGAAGGCTCCTCCCCACCCACCTCTCCCTCCGGCAACGTGCCGGCAGGAAATAGTTAGAAGAGAACACCATGTGCCTTTAAGGAAGAAAGGGACATGGAAATTTTACAGTAAAGAGAGAAATAAGAGGAAATTGCTACCCTTAACTTACGCTACTGGTGACCTAAGCTGTGGGGGAAACTAATGTCTTCAGGTTGTACTCGTGCTGCAGGCTGCCTGAGACAAACGAAAAAGGGTCAGTAAACAGTGTATGTAGTTGAATCATAAAAAAAAGAATATAAAAAAAAAATAATAATAAATATATAAATATATAAATAAATAAATATATAAATAAATAAATAAAAGCTAGTATTGAATTGGACTGCTGACGATGGGGTGAGATGTAGTTTCAGGGGTTACCGGTAGAGGCTTGATCCTCGTTTACCTTTGGTACAGGGGTACGCTCCAGTATCCTGTTAACCTTACTGTTCTCACACCTCACTGCCTGAAACATATGAAAAAAAGGGTCAGTAAAATCATATATCCCTGAAATACTTATCCAATGCAGACTTGAAGCTATTACTACTCTGTGCGTTAACTACTGACGGTGGAAGTCTGTTCCAGTGATCGACGACTCTGTTATTGAAATATCTTCTGCGCGTCAATGTGTTACAACGGTTTCCCTTTTAACTTCATACCGTTGCTGCGTGTTATTGTGTTGATGTCTCTCTGAAATAGACTATCTGGGTTAATGATTTCGAATCTATTAAGGATTTTGAACACTTCAATTAAGTCCCCTCTTACTCTTCACTTATTTAAAGAAACATATCTTAACGCTTTAAACGCTCGTCATACGTCAAGTTACAGAGCGTTGAAATTTGTTTGGTTGCTCGTCGCTGTATCCTTTCTAGCAAAACTTGATCTTTGATATAATTCGGTGACCAGAAATGAACGGCGTATTCTAGGTGTGGTCTTACAAATGCTAAATATGATATCTTCATAAGTTCGGGTGATTTATAATCAAAGTTTCTTGAGATTAATCCTAGCATCATATTGGCTTTTTTACTCTCCGCAGAATATTGATCACTCATTTTAAGAGTGTTACTGATAATAACACCAAGATCTTTTTTCTTGTTTTACTTCGCTGAGCTCATGTCCTTGAAGCTGATATTTAAAGTTAGGATTCTTTTCACCTATGTGTATTACTTTACATTTATCTACGTTGAAACACATTTGCCATTTTTCGCTCCAGTCGGCAAGTCTTATTAAGTCTGACTGAATGTTCTCGCAATTTTTACTGTTCGTTACCGTACCTCCTAATTTGGTGTCGTCGGCGAATTTGGCTACTTTTGACAGGATATCAGTCTCTAAATCGTTCACGTAAATTATGAATAGTGTTGGCCCCAGGACCGAACCTTGGGGCACGCCACTGGTTACGGGTTGCCAATCGGATGCCTCACCATTAAGAACTACACGCTGTTCTCTGTCAGTGAGCCAGTCATGAATCCACGCACATAGATGATCATTAATACCGTGGGAACGCAGTTTTGAAATAAGCCTAACGTGGGGAACTTTATCAAACGCTTTCTGAAAGTCTAGATAAATTACGTCATATGGGGCTCGGGCGTCTCAACTTGAATAAACGTTGAAAAAAGTTAATAAGTTGGTAAGGCAAGATCGATTACTACGAAATCCATGCTGATTACCAGTTATCAAATCATTTGTTTCGAGGAAAGTGATAATTTTATCCCTGATTATTTTTTCGAATAATTTAATTAGGACAGACGTAAAGCTGATCGGACGATACTTACTAGCTCATTTTTTATCTCCTTTTTTTAAATATCGGGGTAACATTGGCCTTTTTCCACTCTAGAGGCAGAGTAGCCTGTGCTAATGACTTGTTGAACATTAACGTTATGGGTAGTTCTGGCTGTTGACTATATTCTCTTAACACGCGAGGAGATAAATTGTCGGGGCCCGGAGATTTATTTGAATCTATTTTTTGCAGGTACGCACGCACTTCACTGATATCGATCTCGGTCAACGCAAGCTTATGTTCTTCAGGGCCTTAGAGAGTAGGAGGAGGAAGCGGAAAAGTAAGAGTAAGACTGAGAGCGTGAGACGGACAGTGAGAGTGAAAGTATGAGTAAGAATAAAAAGTAAGGGAAAGAAGATGAAGAAGAGAAAGAAGAAGAGGAAGAAGAGGTGGAGGAAGAGGAAGATGAGAAGGAAAGGGTAAGGGAGCGGAAATGGAATCAAGGAGAGAGCGAGAAAAAGGAGGAGGGGGAGCGGAGGAGGAGGAGGAGAAAGAGGGGAAGGAGGAGAGATAAGAGGAACATAACGTAGAGAAAGAGGAAACGGAAATAAAGGAAGAAAAAATTGAAACTGAGGATGAGGAGTATAAATAGAAGGAAGGAAAAAAGGAGGAGAAACCGGAGGGGCTGGAGGAAGAGAAGGAGATAAAGGAAAATAAAGGGATAGGGATAGCAAGGAACAGAATAGAGAGAGAGAGAGACAGAAACCGACACAGCAAAACATAAGAATCCTAATCACGTCGTCATCATCACTAGATCGTTCAACACCTGCCCACTAGTGACTCTTAATGACCAGGTGTGGCGTGACGAGCAGGTGCAGGTGTTTGGACAGGTGAAGGGCCGGCTCACAGTTTTAATAACCAAACATCACCTGGAGCTAATGGAGACAGGTGGCAGGGGGAGGGGGGCAGCGTAAAGGTAAAGGTGTAAAGGATGAGTTAATGAGAGTTGATCTGCAGGTGATTCGTGCAGGTGGAACTGCTGGCGCACCTTTCTTTAATTATTATCCCAATATCACCTGGACTTAGTGGGTGCCGTTGGTGGGAGGAGGGGAAAGAAAGAAGGCATGGACGGAAATCAAGAGGGAGGGAAGAGGAAGAAGAGGGCAGAAAGGTAGAGGAAGAGGGAAAGGGAAAGGAAATGTGAGAAGGAGAATATTTTGGAGGAAAAGGATGTGGAGGAAGAAAAGAAAAAAAAGAGTGAGGAATATGTGGAGAATAGTAATGTATAGGGAGAGGAAACGGAAGAGGAAAGAGGAAAGGGAGAGCAGGAAGGTATAGGAGGAGGAAGAGGAAAAGGAAAGGAATGTTAGAAAGAGGATGTAAAGGAGGAAAAAATTAACACCAAGGAAGAATAGAGGGAGGAATAGGAAAGGGTCAATGAGATAGAGGAAGAGGAGAGGGGATAGGAGGAAGATATGGACGGAAAGGAAAAAGGAATGGAGGAATAGAACAGGTACAATGAGGCACAGGAAAGAGAAGGAACAAGAGGAGGATGGGAGAGAGAGAAAAAGAGAGAGAGAGAGAGAGAGAGAGAGAGAGAGAGAGAGAGAGAGAGAGAGAGAGAGAGAGAGAGAGAGAGAGAGAGAGACCGACCGACCGACCGAACGACAGACAGACAGACAGAGGCGAAGAGACAGACAGACAAACAGAGGCAAAGAGACAGACAGACAGACAAGCAGAGGCGAAGAGAGACAGACATGGTATAACAGAATTAACACATAAAGATAAAGGTCACATGTCAAAGGTACACAGACTAAGGTAATGGAAGGTATAGGGCCAGTAAACTCTCACTGCTGCAAGCAAAACAAAGATCCACAAGATTTCGACACAGGTGCGTATTCAACACACCAGAAAAGTAATAACAGAGGGTGCATGTGAAGGTGTAATGGATTAATCATTGACGTGGATGCTGCAGGTAGAGTTTCATGAATGTCCAAAATTAATGAAGCACAAAATACAGACAGCCGGGTCACTGCACGCAAGGAAAAATAATTGTAATTGCAGTTGAAACACTTGAATTGCGTTTGCCTGGAAGATGAGTTGGTTAAGCAGCGCGGCTCGTGTCGCTCATGACGGGAATTGAAAATTAAATATAATACAAATGATAAAAGTTGGACAGTTGCTGGTAATACACATATGGAAAGTATAATATAAATAATAATAATGATCATTGCAATGACAATGAAAAATAGTGGTAGTAATAGAATAATCGTACCGGTAACAGTAGTAGTAGTAGTAGTAGTAGTAGTATGTAGTAGTAGTAGTAGTAGTAGTAGTAGTAGTAGTAGTAGTAGTAGTAGTAGCAGTAGTAGTAGTAGTAGTAGTAGTGGTGGGAATTAAAGTAGTAGTAGTAAATTATTATTATTAGTAGTAGTAGTATAGTAGTAGTAGTAGTAGTTGGAGACAGTTCCAACATTCTAGACCTCTTCCTTACCTCTAATCCTTCTGCTTACTCTGTCAAACTGTTCTCTCCGTTGGGCTCCTCCGATCATAACCTTATTTCTGTATCCTGTCCTATAGCTCCTGTACATCCTCTGGACCCGCCGAGGAGGCGATGCTTCTGGCATTTTGCTTCAGCTCGGTGGGACGACCTGAGGATGTACTTTTCCGATTTCCCGTGAAATGATTACTGCTTCCAGGAGAGAGACCCCTCTGTGTGTGCTCTGCGCATCACAGAGGTGATTGTCTCTGGAATGGAGGCATACATTCCACGTACTTTCTCTACTCCTCATGCTAAAAAGCCGTGGTTTAATCATGCTTCTTCTCGTGCTATTAAAAATAGAGAGACAGCTAACAAAAGGTTCCAGAGCCTTCGAACTCCCACTAACTTTGATCTATACATTTCAGCCCGGAATCGTGCCAAATCTATTCTTCGACTTACCAAAACTTCTTTTATAAATATAAAATGTCAACACCTTGCTTCTTCTAATTCTTCCCGTGACTTCTGGCATCTAGCCAAAAATATCTCCTCCAATTTCACTTCTTCCTCTTTCCCTCCTCTCCTTAACCCTGACGGCAGCACTGCCGTTTCATCTGTCTCTAAAGCTGAACTCTTCGCTCAAACTTTCTGTAAGAACTCCACCTTGGACGATTCTGGGCATATTCCTCCTACTCATCCCCCCTCTGACTCCTTTATGCCTGTTATTAAGATTCTTCCTAATGATGTTTTATATGCCCTCTCTGGCCTCAACTCTCAGAAGGCTTATGGACCTAATGGAGTGCCTCCTGTTGTCCTTAACCCGGTAGCAGCGGGGATCATGATTTTTAATGGTCCCTCTAACGAGAAAAATGAGAAAAAATCACCCCTCACACAAACCACTTCATAATACATATCAAAGCATTTGTGATCAGTTTATGTATCATCTATTTTGGGGGGTTAAAATCATGGCACAAATTTGGCCCGTCGCTGCTACACGGTAAAGCCACAAATTTGGCCCGTCACTGCTACTGGGTTAAAAACTGAGCTTCTGTGCTGACACCCTGCCTGGTCAAACTCTTTCGTCTCTGCCTATCAACATCTATCTTTCCTTCCTGCTGGAAGTATGCCTTCGTACAGCCTGTGCCTAAGGAGGGTGACCTTTCCAATCCCTCAAACTATCGCCCTATAGCTTTACTTTCCTGTCTATCTCAAGCTTTTGAATCAATCCTTAACCGGAAGATTCAAAAGCACCTTTCCATTTCTAACCTTCTATCTGATCGCCAGTATGAGTTCCGCAAGGGGCGTTCTACTGGCGATCTTCTTGCTCTATTAACTGACTCTTGGTCATCCTCTCTTAGCCGTTTCGGTGAAAGCCTTCGATAGAGTCTGGCACAAGTCTTTACTTTCTAAACTGCCCTCTTTCGGATTCTATCCCTCTCTCTGTTCCTTTATCTCCAGTTTCCTTTCCGGCCGTTCTATCTCTGTGGTGGTAGACGGTCACTGCTCTTCCCCTAAACCTATCAACAGTGGCGTTCCACAGGGCTCTGTCCTATCACCCACTCTCTTCCTGTTATTCATCAATGATCTTCTTTCCATAACAAACTGTCCTGTCCACTCATACGCCGACGACTCTACTCTGCATTATTCAACTTCTTTCAATAGAAGACCCTCTCAACAAGAAGTACACGACTCCAGACTGGAGGCTGCAGAACGCGTAACCTCAGACCTTGCTATCATTTCCGATTGGGGCAGAAGGAACCTTGTGTCCTTCAATGCCTCAAAAACTCAATTTCTCCACCTATCAACTCGACACAATCTTCCAAACACCTATCCCGTATTCTTCGACAACACTCAGCTGTCACCTTCTTCAACACTAAACATCCTGGGTCTATCCTTAACTCAAAATCTCAACTGAAAACTTCATATCTCCTCTCTCGCTAAATCAGCTTCCTCGAGGTTGGGCGTCTGTATCGTCTCCGCCAGTTCTTCTCCCCCGCGCAGTTGCTATCCATATACAGGGGCCTTGTCCGCCCTCGTATGGAGTATGCATCTCACGTGTGGGGGGGCTCCACCCACACAGCTCTTCTGGACAGAGTGGAGGCTAAGGCTCTTCGTCTCATCAGCTCTCCTCCTCCTACTGATAGTCTTCTACCTCATAAATTCCGCCGCGATGTTGCCTCCCTTTCTATCTTCTATCGATATTTCCACGCTGACTGCTCTTCTGAACTTGCTAACTGCATGCCTTTCCCCCTCCCGCGGCCCCGCTGCATACGACTTTCTACTCATGCTCATCCCTACACTGTCCAAACCCCTTATGCAAGAGTTAACCAGCATCTTCACTCTTTCATCCCTCACGCTGGTAAACTCTGGAACAATCTTCCTTCATCTGTATTTCCTCCTGCCTACGACTTGAACTCTTTCAAGAGGAGGGTATCAGGACACCTCTCCTCCCGAGTTTGACCTTGCTTTTGGCCGCCTCTTCTGATTCTTTTATGGGAGCAGCGATTAGCGGGCTTTTTTTTATTTTTTTGTGTGTGCCCTTGAGCTGCCTCCTTTGTTGTAAAAAAAAAAAAAGTAGTTGTAGTAGTAGTAGTAGTAGTAGTATCAGTGATAATAATAACAATAATAATAATAAAGTAACTGATATTGGCTGACACGTTTGCATAACAGATGATGAATAGATTAAGCATATGCAGATGAGAAATTATGTTCCTGGAAAAATATATTGAATTTCATTTCAGTACACAAATACTGACAAACACAAAAATGCAGATCAGGGGAGATAATAATTGCACTGGACACACGCGATGTTACGTTTGCATAACAAAGGAAAAAATAGATTAAGAGAAATCCGAAATAATGTTACTGGGAATTGTACTTGAGTGGGAAAGAACATAAAGATACTCGAAATGAAGTTATGGAATTAATAGTCGAAAAGAAATTGATAATCATTGATTTTTACACGAGTGAAATTACGTACGTTAGCAGAAAAGACGGGTAGACCAAATGATGCAGAAATGAGGTTGTCAAAATACATTTGTACACGAAAATAATACATAATATAGTTGGACGTTTACTAAGTTAATTAACAAAAGGTGAAGAAATTTAATTGGTTTTGCAACACTAAATGACGAAAAGATGAAGCAACAGATAATTTATGGAGCTAGAAAATCTACTTACATGCGAACAACAAAACACACACAAAACAAAGGTAAGCCATCATAATAAATAAGCACCAGGGATAAAGTGTTCGCGGCCTGCACACATCAGTCACGGTGTTTGCGTGGAGGGCGACAAACAGATCGGCAGCGCCAGAATTATGTTGATGAAAAATGTACTTCAGCGTAAAAGCGCGGAACGCTGAACACAGACCAACAAAAGGACAATAATTAATAGACACGCGTTGGGGAATATATTCGCGGTTGGTATAAACGAGAGTAAAGTTTGACATCAAAGGGGATGAAGAGATTACTCAGCGGCAGAATAGTTAATTGAAAACGTACTAAAAATAGAAAAAATAATGATACCTCAACTATAGGTAAAGGAAAGTATAATTGATTTACACACTAGGAGAAATATATTCCCTTGTGACATAAACAATAATATAATTTGCATGATAGGTGACAAGGAGATTAATCAATGTCAGAATTGTTATGATACTTGAAAATGTACTGAAATTAATAACAGACACGCAATTATAGATATACAAAAACACAATTGAGAGGGAAGAAAAATATAATATAGCATATTAAATATAATAGAGCAGATTATGGAGTAGGAAAAATATATTACTGAAAAGTATACCTAAATGTATAAATACTCAGCATATAGACGAACAAAAGTACATTTCGTAAACATTAGGAGAGAGGAATTTTTTTTTCAATATATATATATATATATATATATATATATATATATATATATATATATATATATATATATATATATATATATATTTTTTTTAGTCACTCGGGTTGACTAGATTATGCAAACTGAATTGAAAATCATACTTCTTGGATGAAAAAAAAATATAGGTAAGAAGAAATATTTTCGATTCGGCCAGAGAAAAAAAGAGAATCAAAATATATAGCAAAGCAGAAATACAAATGATACACATAGGAAAAAAAGATTATAACTATGATTAACACATTCTATTACGTTTGCATAAAAGATGAACAGCCTGAGCCAATTCACAAACATGTTACTGCACAACACACCTGCATGCGAGAAGGACACAACCAAACACAGGTTAACAAAAAAAGCGATTAATAAACCCAAGGGAGAAGAAGATTAACACACACACACACACACACACACACACACACACACACACACACACACACACACACACACACATTGCTCCGGTGGCTCAATCGGTAGAGCGCTGCGCTGCAAGGCTTAACGGTCAAACAGGCGGCGGTTCGAGCCCCGCTCAGGTGGGATTCCTTCGTTTGACTAGGAGTGGATACTGTCCCCCCTTGAGCAAGGGGGATGGGGTGTGTGGCAGTACCCAGAGATCGACGAAATGAGGACTTGCTCTCGTCGGGGGGGTACCTGCTGGCGAAAGCGAGTCCAGCTCGTGATCAGGCCGTGACGAAACACACACACACACACACACACACACACACACACACACACACACACACACACACACACACACACACACACACACACAAGTTTTTTTTCTTTCCTTCATCTTGACCTTGACACTGACGGAGAGTAATTTATTAAGTTCAGGTTTTTATCCTTCCTCCTCTTCTGCTTCTCCTCCTCCTCCTCCTCCTCCTCCTCTTCTAAGTCTTCTGTTTCTTAATTCCTCGTCATTTTTTTGTTGTTTTTTCTATCTCATCTGTTCTCTCGGTGTCTGATTTTTTTCTGCATTAGCAACTTAGGGGTTTAATTTTTATAATTTTCATCATATTTTGCTGCCTCCCGTCTCTCTCTCTCTCTCTCTCTCTCTCTCTCTCTCTCTCTCTCTCTCTCTCTCTCTCTCTCTCTCTCTCTCTCTCTCTCTCTCTCTCTCTCTCTCTCTCATCTTCTCTAACTTTTCTTCCTTTTAACATTTTTACCTCTGGCTATGAGAGAGTTTTCCACTTAAACTTTTTCTCACTTCCCGCGATCAATTTTTTTCTCATGATTTTTTTTTCAGTAAGTCCTTTCATTTTTTCTATATCTATTTGTATATATTCTATCTATCTATATATCTATATCTATCTATTTCATATCTATATCTCATCTATTCATCTATCTCTCTATCTATATATCTATATCTCTCTCTATATATCTCTATATCTCTCTATCTATCTATATCTCTATATCTATCTATATATATATCTATATATATATATATATATATATATATATATATATATATATATATATATATATATATATATATATATATATATATATATATATATATATATATATATATATATATATATATATATATATATATATATATATATATATATATATATATATATATATATATATATATATATATATATTTTTTTAAACAAAGGAGACGGCTCAAGGGCAACAAAAAGAGTGTAGAAAAAAAGACCGCTACTCACCGCTCCCACAACAGACAAAAATAAAGAGTGCCCAAAAGAGAGGTCAATTTCGGGTTTAGAGGTGTCTTGATAAAATTCTTGAATGACGTCAAGTCCTGAGCAGGGGGAAATGCAGACGAAGGAAGGCTTTTCCAGAGTTTACCAGTGTAAGGGATGAAAGAGTGAAGATACTGGTTAACTCTTGCATAAGGGGTTTGGACAGTATAGGGATGAGCTAGAGTAGAAAGTCGAGTGCTGCGGAGCCGCAGGAGTTGGTGAGGCATGCAGTTAGCAGGTTCATAGGAGCAGTCAGCATGAAAATATTGGTAGAAGATAGAAAGAGAGGCAATATGGCGGCGGAATTTAAGAGGTAGAAGACTGTCAGTATGAGGAGGGGAGTTGATGAGACGAAGAGCCTTAGCCTCCACTCTGTCCTCCTCTTCCTCTTCATTATCCTCATGCTTCACCTCTTCTTTCTCCTCCCTTCTCCTTCCTGGTATTCAGTAAGCCACCTACGCGGTTTCTAAATATATCTTAACTAAAGTTTCTTGCTAAAAAAAAAAAAAAAAGGAATTGTAACCATACCCAAATATTTCACTTGCGGTAATTGTTCGCAGAAATTTGCTGCGATCCACTTCCAACTCAGTGAGTCTAAATGTATATATTGTGTCTTTGTCTCGCGTATCCAAGCACTTAGCTCGATAAACGATGATTTGAAACGCTCAAATGCCCTGAAATGGGAAATTGTGACGTCGTGCCCCGCCCTTCCCACTCCTGCTTCCTCCTCCCCAAACTCATATTCTGACGTTCTGACCCAATCACATACCTCCTCCTCCTCCTCTGCCTCGCCTGAACCCGCCTCCATCCTTAATATCCCTTCCTACCTCTTCCACCTCCATCCTCAGTACCACTCCCTCTTCTCCCTTCACCACCCTTGACTCCTCCCCTATCCTCATCACCACTCCATCTTCCCCTTCCACCTCCAACACGATCTCCTCTGCCTCGTCTGAACTACCCCACTCCTCCTCTGCCACGCTTGAACTCGCCTCCACCCTTACCATTCCTTCCACCCCATCTACCTCCCTTCCTACCTCATCCACCTCCATCCACAGTACCACTACCTCTTCTCCCGCTCTCCCTTCCTCTCCCTCCAATACCCTAGACTCCTCCCCTATCCTCATCACCACTCCATCCTCCCCTTCCACCTCCAACACGAACTCATCCTCCTCCTCCTCCACTTCTGATACCACATCTCCTTACATCCACACATCACCCTCCACCCTTCCCCAACCACCCACTACTATCACTACCACCACTTTCAAACCCACCTTCGCCCGCGCTCCCTCTTGTACCTCGCGCCCTTCCAAAATAATTCACAAGACCATTCTCCCAGCTGTCACTTGTTCGAACCAGACGCTATTTACTGGCATGGGCAAACTGACTACTAGAGTCAACTTAGTTGGCGATAGTGTGATGAGAGGCCAACTTACGGAGTTTTACGGTCGGAATACATTGAGATGGCAGCGTTTCTGTATCCCCGGAGCCAAACTGGACGATATTGAATCAGCTGTCGATGCAGTTTCAGTAAATTCGAAGAACGACACAGTGTATCTGATCCATGCGGGAACCAACGACCTTCAGTCAACTCAATCTCAGGACCTGTTATTAAAATACCGTCAAGTCATTCGGAAATACAAGACCAAGTCCCCTCACATCATCGTCTCTGGGATTCTACCGAGAGTCATTACATTTGCCGGATTCAACAATAGTAAAGCGTATGGCGTCAACACTAGTCTAAAGCAGTTATGTAATGATGAAGGCATAGGGATCACGAACGCATGGCATCACTTCAACCAGCGCCCAGATTTGTTTTGGGAGGACGGACTCCACCTGAACGAGGTTGGTTCGGCGCGGCTTGGAAGGCTCCTGAACGAGGCAGTTGAAAGCTTCTCGAAAAGCTATTAAAAAAACTGCAGGCGAGGGCAAGGCAAAGGCAACCCTTGATCAACCGAACCGTAGCGTCGATGCGACTTGCAAGAAACTGTGTAACCAACGACGCCTCCGACAAGCGAGCTCATACAACACGACGCGGCCAAGCTGGGATTTTTCAGCCGCCGCCGAGTGGCTTAAAACTACCCACATGCTGTCCAGAAGACCACCTATCAACCCGGGCTCTAGATTCTAGGATCAAAGATGAGCTCTGGGAGGGCAGCATGAGCCAATGCAAGATGGCGCCACTATAAACACTCGCCTGCGCCAGAACGGGCTGGGCCGACCATCAGGACCCACCGGAAAGAAGCCTTGGACCGACCATCAGGATCCACCGGGAAGAAGCCTACCGGCGCAATAGGCCGCAATGTAAAAAAAAAAAAAAAAAAAAAAAAAACAGGAGTCACATTTCCATTTTGTACACAAATGCACGCAGTCTATTACCCAAAAAGGACGAAATTAGGGCATATATTGCAACTAAGAAACCAGGTGTGGTAGCCATCACAGAGACTTGGGCCAACTCTGCACATCTAGTATCTGATCAGTCATTTCCCGGGTACGAAAGCTTTCAAAAAAATCGAATGCACAAGAAAGGAGGAGGAGTAATTTGCTACGTAAAAAGTACGCTCCCTGCCATACAAATAGACAAACAGGACGCAGAGAATTACGACTCCGTCTATGTGGAAATAACTGCGAATAATAAGAAACTAACACTTGCGACCGTATACAGGCCTCCAAAACAACAGGCAGCAGATGATACTGCCCTGTACGAAGAGCTTCACTCTTTAACACAAAGTAAAGAAGCAATAATAATTGGGGACTTTAATTGCCCTAACATTAACTGGGGACAATTGACTGGAGATCAAGAGGGTAACTGGCTTATATAAATGGTGGAGGATTCGTTCCTCACTCAAGCTGTAACTTAACCAACACGAGAAAATAATCTGCTGGATCTGGTATTAGTAAGGGACCCCGACCTCATTCGCGACTGTGAAGTTGGTGAAAAAATTAACGGTTGCGATCACCACTTAATCCGTTTCAATGTCAACATAAGTCACAAACTAGTAGACAATCCGTCAGTGATACCAGACTACATAAAAGCAAATTTCAACCTAGCACGTGAGGTGCTTCCCTCTGCGACCTGGGACCAACTTCACCTAACCGACAATACAATCGAGAACGTGTGGAACGACTTCAAAGATAAGCTTTTGGGAGTAGAAAAGGCTACAGTGCCTACGAAACCCAGGCGAGTAAATGGTGCCGTAGATCCACTGTGGATGACCAGAGAAATAAAAAGGGCGGTAAACTTAAAAAAAAAGGAATTATAACCTAATGAAAGAGAATGACACGGCCGAAGTCCGTACACAGTACCAAAACAGCCTCAGAGCTTGTCGCACCCTTATTCGGAGTAGTAAATGCAACTACGAAAAACAAATAGCGCGTGACATCAAGACAAACTCAAAAAAAATTCTTCACATACATCAGATCGAAAAAGAAAGTAAAATCCAATATTGGTCCCCTGACAGACGAGACTGGATCTGTAACTCAGGACAGTAAACAGATGACCAGAATCCTCAACAGTAACTTCGCATCCGTATTCACAGTCGAGGACATAGGAACCATGCCCGAGAGCCCTGACCCGCCGAGGGGAATCACGCTCCTGAAAATTGACTCAATATGCGACCAAGAAGTGAAAAAGTATTTGGATAAACTTGACACGAACAAGTCAACAGGCGGTTTGTCCCCGCGGTTATTTAAAGAGCTTAAACAACAAATACTTCAGCCACTCACTAACATATTCAATCAGTCTGTTCAATTGAACAAGGTCCCGGAAGACTGGAAGATGGCGAACGTAACACCGATTTTCAAAAAAGGAGACAAGAGCGTTGCAATAAACTACAGGCCCATAAGTTTGACATCAATGGCAGGAAAAATATTCGAAAAGATTATTACAGACAAATTTGTTAAGTTTCTAGAAGACAATAATGTAATCTCCGACACCCAGCATGGCTTCAGAAACAAGCGCTCCTACCTAACGAATTTATTAGACTTCTTCCAAGGTACATATAAGAACTGGGATGCCCACATCCCCAGTGATGTTATATACCTGGACTTTCAGAAAGCCTTCGACAAGGTACCGCACGAGCGACTCCTTTAGAAACTGCACGCGGCGGGCATTTGAGCCAATCTGATCGCGTGGATAAGAGATTGGCTCACCGACAGAAAACAACGAGTACTACTCAACGGACAGCCCTCCGATTGGCTTCCAGTCACTAGTGGAGTGCCTCAAGGGTCAGTGCTGGGACCCATTCTCTTCATCACATATATCAACGACCTCGAATCAGGACTGAAATCCACAATATCGAAATTTGCTGATGACACCAAGGTGGGGGGAAAGGCCCTCACGAAGACCGACTGCGAAATCATTCAGAAAGACCTCAATCACATTATCGAATGGTCGGAAAAATGGCAAATGTCCTTTGGTGTTGACAAATGCAAAGTCATGCACATTGGGTCCAGAAATAGTAGCCACACGTACATCATGAATGGGAGACCTCTGCAAGCGATGCAGGAGGAAAAGGATCTTGGAGTCACTATCAGCAGTGACCTGAAACACGCGAATCACTGTAAAAAAGCATACAACAAAGCCATCAATATGCTCGGGTTCATAGCGAGGAACTTCGAGTGTAAAATGCCAGACGTGATGCAGTACAGTTCTGGTCTCCTAATTACAGAAAGGACATTGATTTACTGGAAAGGATTGAACGACGCGCCACGAAGATGATACCAACCTTAAGGGCTCACCCGTACGAGGAACGACTCAAGCGACTCAATCTATTTACATTGGAAAAAAGACTCCTACGAGGGGATATGATTCAAGTCTTCAAGTATCTGAAAAAATTCAATAACGTCGATTATTCCAAATTCTTTGAACTGCAAACCAACCTAAGAACTAGGAATAACGGTTTACCCATTCAGTCAGTAGTAACAAATGTACGGAAATGGGGGTAGCCTCAGCGGGGGGGACTGGAAGTGGGGGTTGGGGGGTCAGCGGGGGGGTTACGGAAGAGGGGGTATCTGGCCCCCCCTACCCCCCCCCTCCCATCTCTTTTACCTTTTCACCAACCCCCCTACCCCCTACCCCAACCCCCAACCCCCACCCCACCCCACCCCCACCCCTCTCGGGCTAGCGTACGGAAGCGGGAGGGTGACGGGAGTAGGGGTGCCCAGCAGGGAGGGGAGGGGGGGGTGACGGGAGAGGGGGTACATGAAGGGTTAAGATAAGATCGTGGGCCTCAAATGGCCACGAGATTATAATCACAGAAAAGGTTGAAGACATTAGGTTAATGACCAGGCTGGAATATGAATTTACTCTCTAATGCAAGTCCGAAAATAAAATTAAAAATCGCCATTGAACGTAAGACTCGATAAATCATTTAAGTTTTTGCTAGGTGTATTGTATCATTATCTTCTTATTTCTCATTTCTCAACTTGTTTCTTCTTATTTCTTTCCTCAACTTATATATATATTTTTTTTACTCCGGTTATTTGGTGCCATCTAACCCTAAACACTGCAGCGCCAAGTCTTTTTTTTTCTGATTTTGCATTAATTAATGTCTTATATCTCATTTCTTAACTTCTTTCTTCTTATTTCTTTTCTCAACTTGCATTTCTTTATATTTCATGCCTGCTCTTCGGTGTCATATGTCCTTAGACGTTGCCGCATCGAGCTTACCTTTTTCCCTAGATCAAGATAGCGCTCAAACGAAGGCAACCCAGAAATATCTCAGTGAGTCAGCGAAGGGAAGGGAGAGAGAGCGATGTGAGAGGGAAAGTGGTACGGAAGAGACGGGGGAAAAGGCATAAAGTGAAAAAAAATGGATCATGTGTGTGTGTGTGTGTGTGTGTGTGTGTGTGTTCCATTCCCCTCTGATTCTTGAGAAATCTGCGGCTAGCTCGAAATTTTGTGGGCCAACTTTTTTAGCCGAATATATGTTCCGAAGCGGAATTTAGTGAGGATTCTTATGGTATCTTCAAATTCCTCATACGTCTATTAGTTCCCGAGTTACACCGAGAAAACTTTATTTTTTTTCTCTCGTCAGAGTAGCCTAACAAATAAAAAATCACTAAAAGCTCCTCATCTACGTTCCTTAGAAAGATTGTCATATGTTACTATTAAGAAACTTATCCCAACAACTGCAAATTTGACGCATTTTCATCGAAAACTTAATTTTTAATCATTTTTTATTTACTTTTATGGCGCGTTTCGCGTCATCGTCCGCCAGAACCTTTTACCCTTGATGACACGAAATGCGTCATCGTGCGCGAGAGGGTTAAATAAGGCAGATTTATGTCAAATTCACTGTCTGGGCAGACAAATATTCGGAAAAGAGAAGGCAAACCAGTTTGTAGATATATATAAATATGCTGTATATTCACGTCCTTATGGATATCTTCTTGTTGATTTGGGTATAAATACTCCTGAATCCCTGCAGTTTCGCTCAGCTCTCCCTTCCATCATACTTTTCTCCCTTCCTCTTCTCTCTCCTCCCCCCCTCCCTCCCTACCTCCCCTTCTCTTTCCTTCCCTCGTGTTATTCAATAAGTCAGATTTATCTCAAATTCACTGTCTGGGCAGACAAATATTCGGAAAAGAGAAGGCAAACCAGTTTGTATATATCTATATATATATATATATATATATATATATATATATATATATATATATATATATATATATATATATATATATATATATATATATGCTGTATATTCACGTCCTTATGGATATCTTCTTGTTGATTTGGGTATAAATACTCCTGAATCCCTACAGTTTCGCTCAAACATTGTTGGAGAGCCTCCCAGGTGAACGCGTATTCCAATGGTGAACTCCAGGAAAAAGGAACTCTTACACGTTCTATACTCCCAACATAACGAACCCTATGGCTTAAGCTCTCAGCTACTTCTGATCTTACTCTCTTAAGCCTTTGCAGCTGCTTTCTTAAACCCTCGAACTTACATTAGCTGAGCTCACACTGTTTTGTATATAGAACGGTCTTACATTAGCTGAACTCACACTGTTTTGCATATAGAACGAACTTACATTAGCTGAACTCACACTGTTTTGAATATAGAACGAACTTACATTAGCTGAACCCGCACTGTTTTGTATATAGAACGAACTTACATTAGCTGAACTCACACTGTTTTGATTATAGAACGAACTTACATTAGCTGAACTCACACTGTTTTGTATAAAGAACGAACTTACATTAGCTGAACTCACACTGTTTTGAATATAGAACGAACTTACATTAGCTGAACTCACACTGTTTTGAATATAGAGCGAAGTTACATTAGCTGAACTCACACTGTTTTGAATATAGAACAAACTTACATTAGCTGAACTCACACTGTTTTGTATAAAGAACGAACTTACATTAGCTGAACTCACACTGTTTTGAATATAGAACGAACTTACATTAGCTGAACTCACACTGTTTTGAATATAGAACAAACTTACATTAGCTGAACCCACACTCCTGGAAGAAGTTAAAATTTTCTAAAGGCTACAATAAAATCAATATGACCGATGAAGATACGGCACGTCACAATGAACAAACTCACTGTCTTCTCTGTAAATACGGGTTTTAAAAGGTAAAGGAGTAAAACATCATGACCATGAAAAATCAGGAAACAATTACATTGAAGCTTATTGTAATAGATGCAACCTTCAAATGAAAAAAAATCACAAATTGCAGCGCGCACTCATTGCACATAATGCGGATTACGACATGACGTTAATCCCGCGTGAATTAACGCTACCTGACTTTGAAAATCAAACTAAGACCAAAACATTCAGTTCACAAATACCATGAAGTCATCATAAATGACTTGAGATTTATTGACGCGTATGTCTTTATGTCTGGTTCACTCGCGGGTTTAGCAAACCAATTCATCAGCAATGGGAACGAACCCATATGCACACAACAGATGTTGAAAGATGTGCCAGCACCTGCGTTACCATTATTGATGAAGGGAAAGCAGGTTTTTTGTTATGACTATATGGATTCGATGGAACGACTTTCTGGGACACGTCTTCCATCCCGCGAAGATTTTTTCAATTCGCTTCAAGAAGCAGAACTTTCCGAAAGTGATTATAAATATGCTCAGAATGTTTGGAAAGTAGCTGGGTGTCAGAGCCTGATGGACTATTTGTTGCTTTATGTAAAAGTAGATGTTGGCCTTCTATGTGATGTCTTCCTAGAGTGGAGAGGTATTTTGAAAACCCAGTGGAGGTTGGATATTGTAAATTATGTTAGCCTGCCAGGATTTGCCTATGACTCTTTTCTGTTAAAAACACAGCAGGAATTAGAGATGCTTAGTAGCCCAGACATATATCATTGCTTTCAAACAAATGTGCGTGGGGGCTACACAAGTGTTGTGCGTCGTTTTGTACGCACCAATAACATCTACACGAACCCTCAGTTTAATCCAAAACATGATAAAAACACTTTCCTTTCATATCTTGACTTCAACAGTCTTTATCCCACTGTAATGCAAGAGAAGTTACCATGTGGAGATATGAGAAAACTAGATGAGACAGAAATGCACTGTTTTTTAAGCGGGAGGGGGGCTAGGTCAATCAAGCAACCGATGGCGATTTTGGATACCTCATTCTGTGCGATACTGAGGCTGTCTCACGTGAAGTCATTGAGAAAACGGATGACCTCCCACTGACCATCAGAAGACACAATATCATCAATAGAGATAATATCGTCAGCCGCACACAAATGGTATAAAGAAGAAAACCGTCCAGTACCGTGTAAGAACATAAAACTGATTGGAACACATGTTGCTCAGGAGAAAATGCTGTTTGCTCTGTCCCTCCTTAAACTGCTTATTCAACTAGGCCGGGTTGTTAAAAAGTGCATGCTATTTATATGTTTAAGCAAAAGCACTTTCTTGCGGACTTCATTCAGGATAACACAGAAGCCCGCAAAAGTGCTACTTGCCCTATCAAGAAAACTGCAATCAAGTGTATTTCAAACAGCATTTTTGGTCGATTCCTGATGAACACGGCCAAATATAGTGAAGACATAGATATTGTCACCAACCGCGAAAAGTTTTTGAAGCTGGTCCGAAGTCCTTACTTTAAACGTGTTGTACCCCTCAATGATGGTCATGTAGTTATAGTTCGCCATAAGAAATATTCACAGGTGAAACATCCAAACTACATCCTAGAGCTGTCCAAGCTGCGACTATATGATTTCTTTTACAGTATCATGAAGGCTCATTACGGGGATCGGGCGAAACTAGTGTATTGTGACACTGATTCCTTAATAACAGAAACTGAAACTCCTGATCTATTAACAGAGTACTCGCAGGAACCCTTTAAAAGCTATATAGACACAAGTAACTTTAGCTCCTCACATTCCTTGTACAACACAGACAACAAAGGCAAGCTTGGATTTCTCAAGTCTGAAGTGAGGGAAAGAACCATCTCAGAATTTGTAGATGTAAGACCAAAGTGCTACTCCATCCTCTTGGCAGACGGTGACCGGTTAAGTTCAGCTAAGAGCGTTCCAAAGCTCATAAAGAAAAAAATTGCTCATCAGTGATACAAAGACGTCCTATTCCAGAAGCAAACATTTACCTTTGGCTATCAGGGATTCACAGTGCGCAATGGACGAATGAGTACAGTAAAATATCCCAAGAGAGGGATATCTGTAGTTGAGGACAAAAGATACTACATTAACACCTTGGAGTCACGGTCTTACGGTCATCCCGATAATTCTACAGGGGTAGAGGAGGAGGAGGAAGAGAAGGAGGCTGTAATCATAATTTGACCAAATTCCAATAAACATTGAGTTTGTTTGACTTGTTTATATGCCCTTTATCAAAAATGGCTCTGACACCCAGCTACTTTCCAAACATTCTGAGCATGTTTATAATCACTTTCGGAAAGTTCTGCTTCTTGAAGTGAATTGAAAAAATTTTCGCGGGATGGAAGACGTGTCTCAGAAAGTCGTTCCATCGAATCCATATAGTCATAACAAAAAACCTGCTTTCCCTTGATCGATAATGGTAACGCAGGTGCTGGCACATCTTTCAACATCTGTTGTGTGTATATGGGTTCATTCCCATTGCTGATGAATTGGTTCGCTAAAGCCGCGAGTGAACCAGACATAAAGACATACGCGTCAATAAATCTCGTCATTTATGATGACTTCATGGTATTTGTGAACTGAATGTTTTGGTCTTAGTTTGATTTTCAAAGTCAGGTAGCGTTAATTCACGCGGGATTAATGTCATGTCGTAATCCGCATTATGTGCAATGAGAGTGCGCTGCAATTTGTGATTTTTTTCATTTGAAGGTTGCATCTATTACAATAAGCATCAATGTAATTGTTTCCTGATTTTTCATGGTCATGATGTTTTACTCCTTTACCTTTTAAAACCCGTATTTACAGAGAAGACAGTGAGTTTGTTCATTGTGACGTGCCGTATCTTCATCGGTCATATTGATTTTATTGTAGCCTTTAGAAAATTTTAACTTCTTCCAGGAGTGTGGGTTCAGCTAATGTAAGTTCGTTCTACATTCAAAACAGTGTGAGTTCAGCTAATGTAAGTTCGTTCTATATTCAAAACAGTGTGAGTTCAGCTAATGTAAGTTCGTTCTTTATACAAAACAGTGTGAGTTCAGCTAATGTAAGTTCGTTCTATTATCAAAACAGTGTGAGTTCAGCTAATGTAAGTTCGTTCTATAATCAAAACAGTGTGAGTTCAGCTAATGTAAGTTCGTTCTATATACAAAACAGTGTGAGTTCAGCTAATGTAAGTTCGTTCTATATTCAAAACAGTGTGAGTTCAGCTAATGTAAGTTCGTTCTATATACAAAACAGTGTGAGTTCAGCTAATGTAAGTTCGTTCTATATTCAAAACAGTGTGAGTTCAGCTAATGTAAGTTCGTTCTATATACAAAACAGTGTGAGTTCAGCTAATGTAAGTTCGTTCTATATACAAAACAGCGTGAGTTCAGCTAATGTAAGACCGTTCTATATACAAAACAGTGTGAGTTCAGCTAATGTAAGTTCGTTCTATATTCAAAACAGTGTGAGTTCAGCTAATGTAAGTTCGTTCTATATACAAAACAGTGTGAGTTCAGCTAATGTAAGTTCGTTCTATATACAAAACAGTGTGAGTTCAGCTAATGTAAGTTCGTTCTATATACAAAACAGTGTGAGTTCAGCTAATGTAAGTTCGTTCTATATACAAAACAGTGTGAGTTCAGCTAATGTAAGATCGTTCTATATACAAAACAGTGTGAGTTCAGCTAATGTAAGTTCGTTCTATATACAAAACAGTGTCTCTCTCTCTCTCTCTCTCTCTCTCTCTCTCTCTCTCTCTCTCTCTCTCTCTCTCTCTCTCTCTCTCTCTCTCTCTCTCTCTCTCTCTCTCTCTCTCTCTCTCTCTCTCTCTCTCTCTCTCACGCATGATTAATGGATTAAAAATAAGAACGAATGGCCGTCCACTTTCCTCATCTTTCAACACTCGGACACAGACGATGAAAAAATATGAAAAAAGACCAGAAAATAAGGTAAGTTGGACGAAATGAGAGACGGGAAGGGACTCGTAACAGCCTCGCCCTCAACACTACATTAGGAGAGAGAGTGAGTGATTAAGTAGAGAGTGAATGAGTGAGTGATAAAGTGAGTGTGTGATTGAATGCGTTTGTGATAGTGTAGTGTATGCGTGATAGTGTCCTCGAGGTATATATTTGGTTTCTTTATTTCGTATATGTGATTCGAGTGCGTGTGTGATAAAATGCGTGTGGTATAGATTGTGAGTTCGTTTGTGGTGGAGTGCGTGTGTGACACTGAGAGAGATAATGTGTTTGTGAGACTGTGTATGTTGGAATGAAATGTAGTGTGTGTGTGTGTGTGTGTGTGTGTGTGTGTGTGTGTGTGTGTGTGTGTGTGTGTGTGTGTGTGTGTGTGTGTGTGTGTGTGTGTCCTTGACCTGCAATTCTCTCGCGCTCTTTCTTTCTTGTTGGGGGGAAGGAGGTAATTTCACACTCTCATGCCTCCTTGTTATCCGCATCTCCATCTTTTCATCCCTTTTTTTTCTTCTACTTTATGCTGCTGCTTTTTTCCATGTATCTTTTTTATCCTCCTCCTCCTCCTCGTCCGTCTACTTACAATTCCTATTCTCATCTTTACTTCTTTCTTCTTTTTTTCTATATTCTTCTACTATTTTTCGTTTTCATTCATTCTTTTTTTCCTCCTGCAGTTTCTTCTCCTCCTACTCGTGCTACTTTTTTTTTTCCTTTGATACATCTTTTTTTTTGGTTTTATTCTTCCACATCTTCTCCTCTTGCTTCTCATCCTTTTCCTTCTCCTTCCCTTTTTTATTTTTCCGGTTCTTCATCCTCCTCATTAAATTCCTTTTTTTCCTCCTTTCACTTCCCAATTTTCCACGTATTTCCTTCATTCTCCTCACCATTCCTCCGCTACTCCCCTCTCCTTGTTCCCATATCTCCTTACTACCTCCCCTTCCTCTCCTTATAACCCCCCCTCCCCCTTAGTACCCTTCAGTTAATTGATATGTGAAATAAGACTGAGAAGTGTGTGTGTGTGTGTGTGTGTGTGTGTGTGTGTGTGTGTGTGTGTGTGTTCTTTCAACGCGTCTGTCTTTATGTGCGTGCGTGCATGTCAGTGGTTTTATACAGCTCGTTTCTTTACATCATGTGACGAGAGAGAGAGAGAGAGAGAGAGAGAGAGAGAGAGAGAGAGAGAGAGAGAGAGAGAGAGAGAGAGAGAGAGAGAGAGAGAGATAATACAAAAATAAAAAAAAAAAACACACACACACACACACACACACACACACACACACACACACACACACACACACACACACACACACAGTTCCTTATCACCTCATATTTACTATATCTTTAGCAGTAATTTCCCTTTTACTAAACACTTCTTAAGGATGTTGAAGGTGTTTAGGATGTTTCGAATGCTGAATGTTTAGGATGTAAAGAAGAATGACGTTTATTCTGAGTTTCAACTACGGTACATTTATCATGTTTCCTTTGTTTTAATTTCTATTTTTAAACTTTCTTTCTATCAGTCTCTTTTGGCATTAGTCTTCCATAAATCCTGTGTGTGTGTGTGTGTGTGTGTGTGTGTGTGTGTGTGTGTGTGTGTGTGTGTGTGTGTGTGTGTGCGCCTCAAAAACTAATATATTACATACTGCTAACAGACTGCGTGTTTGTGTGTGTGTGTTTATAAGTTTATTTCTATGTCCGATATGTATGTTTTCACGTCTGTATGTTTGGTGTGTTATTTCTCGCACGTTGATTCAAAACACCTCAATACAAGGAGAGGTGTGTATTTATGTGTGTTTGTGTGAATGTGTGTACCCATTTTTATGTTCTTATGTATGTTAGGTATGTTTTCCTTCCAGCACGTAAACACAGAACACTTCAATAACAGATGTGTGTGTGTGTGTGTGTGTGTGTGTGTGTGTGTGTGTGTGTGTGTGTG
The DNA here is from genome assembly GCF_024679095.1 of Eriocheir sinensis. NCBI lineage: Eukaryota > Metazoa > Arthropoda > Malacostraca > Decapoda > Varunidae > Eriocheir > Eriocheir sinensis. The sequence goes on from NW_026112277.1 coordinate 68,728, forward strand.
ATAATAATAATAATAATAATAATAGTAATAATAATAATATCAGGTTTATTATAGAGAAGATAGCGCCACTATAAACACTTGCCTGCGCCATGACGGGCTGGGGCCAACTACCATCCAGGCCCCTCAAGAAAGCCTACCGGCGCTATAGGCGTAAACGTTAAAAAAAAAAAAAATGTATGGTAGCCGTTAGGCTGAAAATATACAATAAACTAATAGTAAATAGGCTACACTAGAGGAAGGGAGAGGGTGGGGGGTGGTTTGGGAGAGCTAAAAATAGAAACAAAAGGGAGAGGGAGGGTTGTGTGAAAGGGCCACTTAGAGGGTGGCGGTGAAGTGATAATCTGCACCGCGGCCCTTTGGGTTTGACTATCACTGCTGGGCATTGTTTATCATCCGCACTATCGCGGTCACTGCGCTACGCTTGTAACGATCGGTTCGCGGCGCTCTGAAGGGGGTGAGTATGTTGTGGTGTCTGGTGAAGCGGGTGGGGGAGGCGCGTCGGGTGGCAGGAGGTGGCGGTGGCAAGGATGGTGAAGCAGGGAGATGCCGAATTTTCTGAGGGCTTCCTGGTGCCTGTCAGAGAGCCTCGGGAGACTCAGGGTGGTCAGGGCATTGTCGTAGGTGTGGTAGTCGGGGCCTAAAATGACCCTGAATGCCCTCTTATGAACCCTCTCAACCTGCTGTTGTTGGGTGAGGGTAAGTGACGATGACCACGCCGGGGAGGCATACATGAGCTTTGGCAGTATGAATGATGTGTAAATACTGCACAGCTCAGCAGCCGGTGCCCCCAGCGTCCTGGGTCTACGCAGCATGTACAGCTTGTAGGAGGCAGCTCTGACGGTGTTGGAGACGTAGAGCTTCCAGTTGAGTAGGTTATCCACAGTGATGCCGAGTAGTTTGGTGGACTGGACAACCTGGAGGTGGTGTGAGCCAAGTGACAGCAGCGGAGGTGGCACATCTCTTTTGGACGTGAAGACGTGCATCACCACGGTCTTGGTGTGGTTGATAGTGGCACTGTCGTCAACCGTCCATGCCTGTAGCATGTCGAGTGACGCTTGAAGAGGTGCATAGTCTGGATCCCTGTTGTTGACGGGGACGCCCAAGGTGCTGTCGTCAACATATTTCCAGCGATGCGGTGTGTCCATGAGGGAGTTGTTAATGAGCACCAAGAAGCAAAGCGGATCAATTTTAGTGCCTTGTGGGACGCCACACGTCAGCTCAAGAGGAGGGGAGACAGAGCCCTGGGAGTGAACTATTTGCTGGCGTACGCTGAGGAAATCAGTCAGCCACGATACAATCTTAGGGTGAAGCCCCAACTCAATGGCCTTAATAATGACAACAGTGTGGTCTACAAGGTCAAATGCTTTCCTGAAGTTGACAAAAGAAAGGGCAAGGGAGGTGTCTCGTTTGTCCAGGTGGCTGTGTATGAAATCTAGAAAGCTGACCAGGCAATGAGTGGTGGAGGAGTGCTTCATATTGCCAAATTGTTGGATGTCTATGAGGCTACTAATATCATCATAAGCCCAGTTAAAAATAAAATCTTCACAAATGAGGCTGGGAATGGGCGTGATGGCGACTGGCCTTAGGTCATTAAGGGACTGTGGGCTGGAAGTTTTGAGGATGGGAATGACAAATTAAGTTTTCCAGTCGCTTGGGCAAGTGTTTTGTTCAAGTGAAGCATTTATTATGGAGCAAATGGGGGTGGCAAGTTCAGGGGCAAATTCCTTATAAATTTTGATTGGGAAGTCAGTGGGCGTGGTAGCTCTGTGCGTCCTTAATTTCTTTAATTTATTGAAAACATCAACCTCCTGGACGGAGGGGGGTGGGGAGGGGGAAGGTAGGTATGTGGGGAGGGCGCTGAGATCAAGTTTTGGGAGGTTTTGACAGATACCCGCGAAATGGGTATCTCCTCGGCCGCTCGGTCAGGTGATAATGTGAAATGCAAGGGAAGGAGGGTGAATGTTTGCCGAGTCCACAAAGAGACCTGACCTTGTGATACCACTGTCTGTTGTTGGCCTGTTTAAGATGGTGTATTTTTTTCTGGATAATAGTTTGCTGTGGCAGTTTTGATCTTCCTGATGACTTTGTTCCTGAGATGTCTGTAGCGGGCAGGTTCTGTGTTGTGGGCCCTGTTTCTCTGCGAGATGAGCCTCTTGACGGTGGGGTTGATCCAGGGGGCGTCAGATGGATGGACTGGGAACGTCTTGATGGGGAAGAAAGTGTGGTAGGCACTGGTAATAGTGTGCTGGTACTGCTCCCATTTGTGGTTGACGTCTGGCTCATTTGTCACTTCAGTCCAGGGGTGTTGCGTAATCCACTGCCCGAACCGTCTGATTGCCGAGTCAAGGCCGAGTCACACTATACCAGCACGTTTACGGCGCGTGACCGTACCTGAACGGGGCCGTAACTGACCGGCACTAGCATGTGTATTCACACTACACCAGCACGTAAACGGCCCGGACCTGTACGGGACCGTCATGGACAGGCAACACCGTGCTCACACCGTCTCTTTCTCAGCAGTACGATCCTATACTTCAGCCCGGACACATCTCAGCTATGCTAACCATGTTCGAGAATATTAGTACCAATGACTTGGCAGAAGAGGAAAATGAAAATCTCCAAAAGAAAAACAAAAGACTTTGGGTACATAAATCATTAAAGAAAAAGAAAACAGGAGAATATGCAACATTATACAAAGAACTGATGGAGGACAAACAAAAGTTCCATCAGTACTTCAGGCTGTCCAGACATCAGTTTCATGACTTGCTAAATCTACTTGAGGACACTATCACTAAAAGAAACACATCATTTATTGAGGCAATAACAGCGAGAGAGAGAGAGAGAGAGAGAGAATGAATGAATGAATGAATGAATGCGGTGCGACGCTCCCCGAGGCCACGCATGTCTGCTGTGCAGGTGCCGGTCGGTGACGGAAGCGTGTTCACACTATCCAACACTGACCGGCTACGGACCGTTCCGTACCGGCACAGACCTGCAAAATATTCTCGCCGACAATCCCGACCGGCAAGTGCAGGTCCGTAGCAGTGTGAACACAACAAAGGGTTTCCCATTGAATAATATTTTGTCGGTCCGGAACGGTACGTTCCGTGGCGGTCATTTTACGTATAGTGTGAATCAGCCTTCAGTCAGGGGCCTGAATGACCTGGGGGAGGATGATTGAGGCAGTGAGGTGGTGTGAGCCGGTTCCCACAGGACTGACAGGTGGCCGCTGCGTCCCATCGGGGGGAGAGGCTGGGGGCTGAGTACTGCTGGCTCAGGTCGATCATGATGAGGTCGAGAGTAGCTTGTTGGTGGGTGGGGAAATTAACGACCTGAGTGAGATTCAGGTGGTGCAGCGTGTCGCTGACGTCTAGGCTGTTAAAATCCCCACAGATGACCAACTTAGCAAAGGGGAATCTCACTCGAAGCGCGTCAGCTGTGTTGATGATGTGGTCAACCAGCAGCTGTGCAGTGGGCGCGCGGAGAGGGTGCTATGCCACACAGTAGATGATGGAGGCAGTGTGGCGAGGATGGCGGGCAGGTGTGACCCTCACCCACAGGGCCTCCATTCCCTCGGGGGTGTCGACCTGAAGGTGTGAAGGAGTGAGGTCGGAGCGGCTATTAGTCCTGGGATGGTGAAATAGTTCATAGTTATCGATGTTGCAGATCTCAGGAACTATTTACCACGCCTCCGTAATGGCCACCACACCAGCACCAGTGGACCTGACCGTCACCATTAATTCCTCGATCTTGTTGCTAAGGGAGGTCACATTGGAGAGGAGTAAAGAGGACAGGCTATAAGACGCTCGCGGCACCTCAAAATGTTTGTACTCCTTCTCCACCACTGGTATGTTCTGTCTCACTCTCGTAATGATGACAGGGACGTTTCTCGCCACTCGTCTGCCTCTCCTTCTGTTTCGATTGCAGAAGAGATTGGTGTTTTTCAGGCGTGTAATAACGTCCGTCTCTCTCTGCCTGTTCAAGCCGCTGTATAGAGAGGGGACGGACTTCTTATCCTGCCGCCGCTGGTCTCGTCTTGAGCTGTGCTACGTTACATCTGTGCTACTGTCACGACCCCACACCAGGTGATCTTTAACCTTGTTCTATTTAATCTCCCCCCAGTGTTGGCCTAAAGGCTGTGTTGTTGCTATACTTGAAATACTATGGTGAGGTTTAATAGCTGGTTATATCACTGTTACGTGTTTGGGGAGTTCATTATTGATTTTTGTTACACCTTTGTGGTGATTGTGTGCACAGTATCCTTGGTTGTCCTGATTGACTTCCGTGTATACGACTCCGCACCAGGCAAGTCTAACCTTCTCTATCATTCCTCTCCCGTGTTTATTCGTGCTCTTTTCTTAGCTGCCTGTAATGTGATTACTATTTAAGTAGTATCATTTGTGTGGAGAGGATGCTAGACGGTTAGATTACTGTACGTGTTGGAGGAGTTATGTCAGTGTTATTAACTTGTTAAAACCTAAGGTTAAGTTAGCAAGTGTTTGCCTTCCCACTTCCTGAGATACCTACCATTTTCTATTCTGAACCTTCGGCATTGGATGCGAACGTATCTCTCGCAATCTCTAAGCCTTTACATTTGTGGCGACCTCGCCAGGATAGAATTGTGATCAGTTTCTCAGTGAGTGGATGGTTTATAGGTCGCCTTGAGAGCGCCCTCGTTGTTTGAGTCCCGTAAGCGAGGTATTACTCTTTCCACAGTGTTGTATTGGTTGTTTGACCGTTGATGGAAGAGTGATCTGGTTGCCATAACCATTGTGTTTTCCAACTTGCGTCCAGTGAGTTGTTGATTGCTTATCGACGAATAGGTTGGTTATTATACCTTCGTCGAGTATCGTTGCCGGTTGTTACTAATTTTCTTTTGATTTATAGGGGTAACTACTATATTGTTGTTCTCCAAGGACGGCTTACAGTGTTGCACTTTCGCAGCCTTATAACTGTACGTCTGTGCATTGTTGCCAGGTATAGTTTATACTTCCTATTTAATCATTTGCCTGTACTTCTCCTCAACATGTCTCTCTCAGATTTGGAAGCTTTAAAAGCTCAATCAGTGAGTTTGGGTTTCTCTGGCGATGATATTGGTAAGTTTGTGCTACAGCAGCAGAACATTCTGCGTGAGGAACGTGCTGCTGAACGACAGGAGAGGAAAGAAAAACAGGAGCGAAAGGAAAGAAGAACAGGAGCGACGACGACAGGAAAGGAAAGAAGAACAGTGTGTGTGTGTGTCATTCATTTACCTCTTGGTCTGCTGCGGGTCTCTTTCGAGATAGCCAGCCGTTCCCTTACGGAGAAGCACAGTGCTTATAGTACCGATCTTTGGTGTGTGTGTGTGTGTGTGTGTGTGTGTGGCTTAACATAATGTCTCTCTCTCTCTCTCTCTCTCTCTCTCTCTCTCTCTCTCTCTCTCTCTCTCTCTCTCTCTCTCTCTCTCTCTCTCTCTCTCTCTCTCTCTCTCTCTCTCCCCCCAAATAGCACGCCCTAAGAAAACACAAATGCTCTCTCACGAAGATTTGCCTTGCAGAACACTCAAGGGAATACGAAAGCCAAGAGCAGGAGGAGGAGTACAAAGGAAAAGCAAACTGCAACAGACCTCTTGGTCCTAACTAGGCTGTTTGTTGTTGCTACAATCTACTCGAATCTAAGAGTCGGAGGAGGAGGAGGAAAAGCAATACCAAGGGAGCGAGGTAGAGTAAGAAGAGAAGGAAGACCTTAAAGTGAGGTTAGCAAATGAGAAGAGGAGGAGGAATAGGAGGAAGAAGAAGGAAAAGATAAGTAAGAAGAGGAGGAGGTCAAGAAAAAGTGAACTAGAAGGAGAAAAGAGAAGAAAAATTGGAAACAGGGATGATGATGATGATGATGCGCCATTTTTTTTTTTTTTTTTGTATTTTGTTGGGACAGCAGTCCGGGTTCACCAAGTACCCGTGCTTTCTGTGCATGTGGGATAGTAGGGACAAAGCTCAGCATTACATGAAGGAGGACTGGCCTGTACGGGAGGAACTGGTGCCTTGCAGAGCAAGGAACATCATAAACAACCCCATGGTAGACAGAGACAGGATACTCTTCCCACCGCTGCACATCAAGCTCGGCTTGATCAAAAAGTTCACCAAAGCTCTGGACAAGGATGGTGGCTGCTTCAATTACTTGTGCCATGCTTTTCCAGGAATGACCATGGAGAAGTTGAAAACTGGCATCTTTGACGGTCATCAACTCCGTCAGCTCATTAGCGATCCAGAGTTTGAAAACTCAATGAACGAAGTGGAACTGGAAGCGTGGAAGTCTTTTATTCTTGCCGTGTGGAACTTTATTGGCAATAAGACAGCCAGTAACTACGCAGAACTTGTCGCCAATATGCTGACTGCTTTCAGAAGCCTCGGATGCAGCATGATCATCAAAATGCATTACTTATTCTCACATATGGATCGCTTTCCTGAGAATCTGGGATCAAATAGCGACGAGCAGGGAGAGAGATTCCATCAGAACATGAAAGAGATGGAGACCAGGTATCAGTGACGCTGGGATGCACTCATGATGGCTTATTACTGTTGGACTATGAAGAGAGACAGCCCTTCCGCTGAGCATTCTAGGAGTTCGAAGAAACTAAGTTAATGCACTGAATTTTGAACAATGATGACCTAATATCCAATTTACATGTACTTACCTTTATTAATGTCTACTATTCAATGTACGTACACTTATCAATTTTTGTAACATTTAATTAATTGTGTTAGAAAACTTTTTTTTTATCTTAAAGACCTATTTCGGATGAGAAATATTAACAAAAATCAACCGAAATGTCACAAATGTAATCGATTTGGTTATAAAATCGGATTTTTTAGGAATTGACTTAGCACAATAGCCTGACCTGATCGAGAGAAACGGGTTTCATTTTCAGATTCACCGGTGCAAATTTGTCCTAAATCAGTTGAAAAAACTTTGACAACTAACATTTTTTTTGTAACCCAGTGTAATGAATGTATAAGGAAATGATTGTAGGGAAAAAGAAAGTAGTGACGAAAGAGTAAATAAAGTAAAAAAAAAAAAAAAGTGAGTTTCAGAATACAAATGAAGTCAATTCCATGATGTTTGTTTGAGTACGATAGATTTTGGATAAACACACACACACACACACACACACACACACACACACACACACACACACACACACACACACACACACACACACACACCAACGAACACAACCTGCCAGTCCATAAGAAAGTCCGACACACAAACAAACAAACGAACAAACTGAAAACAAACACACGAAGAAAAGTCAGTCTGGAAAGCCAACAAAAGTGGTGAAGGCAGGTAAACAATTGTGTGTGTGTGTGTGTGTGTGTGTGTGTGTGTGTGTCGTGACAAACAAGACGCAACAGCTGGTCGTTTCCTTGTTCCGAACCTGAATTTCCCTCGTGAAATATCGCTATTCATTTATTGTAATGCACCGCCGCCACACACTGGCTGGCTGACTGATCCTTTGGCTGCATGCATTGAGTGTATCTGCTGCACGACTGTTTATCTGCGTGTCTTTGTCTGCATTCATGTCCAATTCTCGGCCTATCTAACTGCCTTTTTTTTCATTTTTTGCTGCTTGTCACTTTTGTTCTTCTTTTTGTCTGCCTGTTTAACTGACTCTTTGTTTATTTTTCTGTCTAAACATTTGTCTTTCTGCTTAAATGATTCATGATGCAGGGTAGGCGGTGGCTGAACTGGTAGCGTGCTGGGCCCACATTCACCGCGTGATGGACGACGCGGGTTCGAATCCCCACGCTACCAGCTCGGATTTTTCAGTCACCGCCGAGTGGCTTAAAACTACCCACAAGTCCAAGCGAATCAAGAACGGGCTCCGGGGGTCAGCATGAGCCAATGCAAGATGGCGCCACTGTAAACACTCGCCTGCGCCAGAACGGGCTGGGCCGACCATCAGGCCCCACCGGGAAGATGCCTACCAGCGCAATAGGCAGCGACGTAAAATAAAAATAAAATAAAAAATGCCCGTTTTTTTCTGGCCTCCTTAAAAGACATGCGTCTGCCTGTTTGTCTGTCTGTCTCTATGTCTGTGTGTCTGTCCCCCTTCCTACACATAAATGTCGTTTTGTTTACTCAGTTGGCCGTCTGTATATCTCTTCATGTCCGCCACTCTGTCTGTCTGTCTGTCTGTCTGTCTGTACATCTTTCATTCTCCTTGCGTGTGTGTCTCTCCGTCTGCCCATTTGTCTTATTCTGTCTCTTGTTTTCTGTCAGTGTCTCTCTGCCTCCTTGTATGTATGAGTTTGTCAGTCTGATATTCATCATTCCTTCACCCAATTCGTTTTTCTGAGGCTGTCAATCTGAATGCCTGTTTGTCTTTGATTGCTTTGTTCGTCCGACTCACTCCCTGTTGGACTCTGTATATTATTTTCCAAGTGTTTGTCTTTCAGATCTTATTTTTCTTCTGAAATTCTTTTCATAACGTTTATATGTGTGTTTCTGAATCGAATGTTTGCTTTTTTTTCTGTTCTATCAGGTGTGTGTGTGTGTGTGTGTGTGTGTGTGTGTGTGTGTGTGTGTGTTTCAACGTCTCTCTCTCTCTCTCTCTCTCTCTCTCTCTCTCTCTCTCTCTCTCTCTCTCTCTCTCTCTCTCTCTCTCTCTCTCTCTCTCTCTCTCTCTCTCTCTCTCTCTCTCTCTCTCTCTCTCTCTCTCTCTCTCTCTCTCTCTCTCTCTCTCTCTCTCTCTCTCTCTCTCTCTCTCTCTCTCTCTCTCTCTCTCTCTCTCTCACACACATACACACATACACACATACACACTCACTCACTCACTCACTCACTCACACCGCCGCAATGTTGCATCTCTTTCTATCTTCTACCTAGATTTTCATGCAGACTCCTCTTTTGAATTTGCTAACTGCATGCCTGCCCTCCTCCCGCTTCCCTGCTGCACTCGACTTTCTATTCTTACTCACCCCTATACTGTCCAAATCCCTTATACAAGAGTTATCAGAACCTTCATTCTTTTATCCCTTCTGCTGGAATACTCTGGGACAGCTTTCCTTTGTGTGTATTTCCTTCTGCGCATGACTTGACCTCCTTCAAGAGAGGAGTGTCAAGACACCTCTTCTCCCGAAATTGACCTCTCTTTTTACCTCTTGTTGTAGTTGCTTTTGTTAGAGCAGCGACTGGCGGGCTTTGTTGTTTTTGGTTTCGTGTCCTTCATATGTCTCTCTTGCTGTAAACACACACACACACACACACACACACACACACACTTGGAAACAGAAGGAACTCTTTGCTTCCCAATAAATTTTCCTTGTGCGGCTGGGCCTTGAGAGAGCAATCACTTATGGGCGGAGATGTGAAACACATTAAGGAGTGACAAGCCAACACAAGAGGCCTAAGCGGGGCCAGGAAATCGTCTCGTGACAACCTGACAGTAGACGTCTTCAGCACAAGAACTTTCCAGGGATATATATAGATTACTGATATTTTAATAGTGATATTTATTTGCGAGGAAATTATTATAAAAATATTAGAGCAAAATAATAAGCAAAACTTGCATAAAAAAATAAAAAAAACTTACGGGAGGCAGAGGAGGAGACATGTGTGCGCGCCCACGTGTGCGTGTGTGTGTGTGTTTGTGTGTGTGTGTGTGTGTGTGAGAGAGAGAGAGAGAGAGAGAGAATAACTTTGCGTCAATTATTAACGTTTGCTTCTCTTATATATATATATATATATATATATATATATATATATATATATATATATATATATATATATATATATATATATATATATATATATATATATAATTCTTTTAGCTTTTCTTTTTTTCTTTGTATCTTAGAAGTCAAACCGACTTTTCAACACCCTGGAGAAACATGGAAACATGGAAATGCAGGCAACAGAAAGCCTATTGGCTTATTAAGAGGTTGCCCGCTTTGGTGATTTAACCTGCTCGACAGCCACTTGGGGCTTGAGGAGCAGATGAAAACACCTCGATATTGAGGAGCAGATGAAAGGACCTCGTTATTCAGTTTACTCCCGACGCAGCGAAATGACGGTCGATTCTATATTTGAAGGAGTTGATGGTATTCGCATTTACTGCTTCTGAGGGAAGATTGTTCCAGCGGTGTATGACTCGGTTTAAAAAGAACCTCCTTCCAATGTCTGTGTTACATCGACTGGACTGAATGGGTAAACCGTTATTTCTAGTTCTTGAGCTGGTTTGCATTTCAAAGAATTGTGAGTAATCTACGTTATTGAAGTTTTTCTGGTACTTGAAAACTTGAATCATATCCCCTCGTAGGCGTCTTTTCTCCAATGTAAAGAGATTGAGTCGCTTGAGTCGTTCCTCGCACGGTTGAGCCCTTAAGGTTGGAATCATCTTCGTGGTCCGTCGTTGAATCATTTCCAGTAAATCAATGTCCTTTCTGTAATTTGGAGACCAGGTGGAGGTGGAGGTGGAGGAGGAGGAGAGGAGGGGGAGGTGGAGGGGGAGGTGGAGTGGGAGGAGCAGGAGCAGGAGGAGGAGGGGAGGAGCAGGAAGAAGACAGAGGAGTGGAGGAGATACACATTTGCATCAGGGTGCGGAGAGAGAGAGAGAGAGAGAGAGATTTACATAGATTTACATAGAAAATCAGACCACACAGACCCCATGGTCCAGACTTGGTGGTCTGTCCTTAAACCTAAGTGATTTTACATTAATCAGAAGACTCCAAAACGTTGCATTTCTACTCTAGTTGATATTAAGTTGAAGGAAGTGACGGTCGAGCTTATTTTTGAAGGAGTCAATCGTGTTACACTGGACCACTGATGATGGGAGCTTATTCCATTCTCGCACTACAACGTTGGTGAAGAAAAATTTGGTGCAGTCTGAATTTACTTGTCTACATCTGAGTTTTACGCCATTGTTCCTCGTGCGCAAAGTGTCATCGATCATAAACAATGTTGATCTGTCTACATTCGTGAAACCATTAAGTATTTTAAAACATTCGATCAGTTTTCCTCGGAGGCGACGTTTCTCAGAGAGAACATGTTAAGGGTAGAAAGCCTTTCTTCGTAGGATTTGTTGCGCAAGGAAGGGATAATTTTCGTTGCCCGACGCTGAACACCTTCTAATTTAGCAATATCCTTTGCATGGTGGGGAGACCAAAATTGTACCGCATATTCCAAGTGGGGTCTGACTAAACTGTTGTAGAGCAGAGTATTACATCTTTATTCTTAAATAAAAGTTTCTTTTAATGAAGCCCAACATTCTGTTCGCTTTATTTGCTGCATCGATGCATTGCTGTGAGAATTTGAGGTTTGACGCGATTTTGACCCCAAGTCCTTGACGCATTGAACGCTTTTGAGTTTAACGCCGCGCATTTCGTAATCAAACTTCTTATTCCTCGTTCCAACTTGAAGGACCTGGCACTTGTCTACGTTAAAGGGCATCTCCCATCTATCCGACCAAGCAGAAATTTTGTGCAAATCCTCTTGGAGGCTTTGCCTGTCTTCGTCAGTGAGAACCGAGTTACCAATCTTTGTGTCGTCTGCAAATTTACTAATGCGGTTATTGAGTCCAACATCCACGTCGTTGATGTAAATAATGAAGAGCACTGGGCCAAGAACCGAGCCCTGAGGGACGCCACTAGTGACCGGCGCCCACTCTGAGTTAAATCCGTCAATCACTACTCTTTGTTGTCTGTTGCTCAACCAATTCGCGATCCATTGGTTTACCTGACCGTCAATACCTATTTGCTTTAATTTGTAAAGTAATTTATGATGCGGGACTTTATCAAACGCTTTCTGCAAATCAAGATAGACTACGTCCAGTGATTTGGTTACGTCATAAACAGTGAAGAGGTCGTTATAAAAGGTTAATAGATTTGATAGGCAGGATCTTTTGTTTCGGAAGCCATGTTGTGAGTCCCCAATCAATGAGTGGCTTTCAAGGTAACTCACAATTTTGTCTCTAATTATGCCCTCAAGTAGCTTACCTACAACCGAAGTTAGACTAATGGGCCTGTAATTACCTGGTACTTTTTGTCTCCTTTCTTAAAAATCGGTGTCACGTTAGCCTTTTTCCAATCTGAAGGGACAATGCCTTGTCGCAAGGACATATTGAATACGGTTGTGAGGGAGGAGAGTATTTCGCTCTTTGTTTCTTTCAGCAGAGTTGGATATACTTTATCAAGTCCAGGACTTTTATTTGTTTTAAGTGATTTGAGGGCTTTAAGGACTTCATCGGGTTTTATTTCAAAGTTAGACAATGCATGCTCGGGATTTACATTAGTACTGGTGTTGGTGGTGGTGGTGGGAGGACTGTTATTATTAAACACCGAGGAAAAGTAATTATTTAATAGGTTTGCAACGTGTTGGCTGTCAGTCACTAGTGCACCGTCGCTGTTTGTTAAAGGTCCAATTCCACTTCTGATCGCCTTTCTGTTGTTTATGTAACTGAAGAAGGATTTCGGATTATTTTTACAGTTGGCTGCAATATTTTCTTCATATCTACGCTTTGCCTGATGCACTAATCTTTTTACTCGTCGCCTTGCATCATTGTAAAGTCTAATGTTTTCGGGCGTGCTTTGGTCTTTCTTTAACCTGTAAGACAATTTTCTCTCCTTGACTGAGTGTTTAATTTCGCTATTAAACCACGGTGGACTTTTATTAGTGTTAATTCGCTTCTCGCACAAGGGTACAAATGTGTCCTGCTGAGTGAGTAAATGATTTTTAAAGTTTAGCCAGGCGTCCTCTGCATTGCCGTCATCTGATAGTTGCATATCTATTAGTTTTCGTCGGATTTCTACAAAGTTGGCTCTTTTGAAATTGGGCACCTTAACTTTATTTTCAGTCACCGATGTTTGAGCTCTAATGTCAACGCGCACTAGTTTATGATCGCAGGAACCGAGGTGTTCTCCTACCGTGACATTACTGACTAGGTTATCTTGGGTCGCTATAACAAGGTCAAGTATGTTATTTTGTCGAGTTGGTTCAGAAACCATTTGGCTTAGATAATTTTCCTCTAGAAATTCGATCATTCTATGGGACTCACCTTCTGTACCCGACAGTGTCGCCCAGTCGATATGGGGGAGGTTAAAGTCTCCTAGTATCAGTGAGTCGCTGTTATTAAGTGACTGCCTTAAGACGCTGTACATTTCAAGATCGCCATCAAGTGATTGCCCCGGAGGCCTGTAAGTGACAGATATATTTAAATTGACTTTTGCAATGTTTACTCGCACGCACAAATGTTCAACGTTACTGTTTCTTGGTGTTTTGTCAGTAGGTTGCAAGTAGCTTTTGACAATAAGGGCGACACCACCCCCTCTACGGTTTACACGATCATTGTTGAAGAATCTGTAGCCATCTATGTTGTATTCGGAACTTAAATCAATATTAGTGGTGTCAATAAATGTTTCGGTTATAGCAATTACGTCAAAGTTTTCTGTCAAAGCAAGACATCGCAGTTCATCAAACTTGTTTCTTAGGCTACGCGCATTGAAACTAAGGACTCTTAGGTTATCTTGAAGCTTGGTAATAGAGGTACTGGAGGGTTCAATGTTACGAGTCTGTTGCGGTGTGAGGTGTCTATTTACACGGGCGGGATGGAAGGACGTGGCTGAGAGTCGTGTTTTGTTGTTCGGGCGGTACGTACGGCGGTGTTGTGGCGCCTTCCCAATCAGGCTGCCCCGATGGGGGACAGGTGTATGCCGTCCCTTTGGAAAAGTCTACTCTGGCCGTAGAAATCGTTCCAGGCGTTAAAGAATTCGACGTCAAGCTCTCCGCAGAGAGTCTGCAGGCGGTTGTTGAGGCTGAAGGCCTTACTGTAGAAGTCGCCCTCATCCCATGTCCGTGGTAGAATTCCTGAAATCATAATATTATTGGATTTAGACTTATACTGCTGGATGAGCCTACGGTACTTGTCCAGCAGTTCCTCAGACCGGGTCGTGGTGACGTCGTTTGTACCTGTGTGGAGAACAAAGAGTGAGTCATTAGAGGCCACAGCGGAGACCTCGTCCAGGGCAGCTGTGATGTCGTCAACACCAGCTCCAGGATAACAGTAGTTACGCCTAAGTCGGGGTACTCTGCCACAGAATTCAACCAGCTGATGGCGAATCATAGTGTCACAGACCAAGAAGGTGCTCTGTTCCTCGTCCTCCTCCTCCAGTATGGCAAATCTGTTGTAGCAATGAGTAGGAGAGAGAGAGAGAGAGAGAGAGAAAAAAAAAAGGTTCCAGTAACTGTTTCGTGTTTGATTTCTGAAAACGAGTTTGCGTTTTGCGAGTCAACGTAATTCGCTAGTTTGATCGATTTTTTCGTCTTTCTTCATCCTCCTCTTGTTGCTGCTCTGTTTGTTTGGTTGGTTTGTTGTTGTTTGTCATTATTGTTGTTTGTCGTTAAAGCTCTGCAGCGTTTTCGTTTTGTATTGGTTTTTCGTTCTTTGCATCGTTTTCTTGCTCGTGACGGATATTTTCTCAGTGATTTGTTTCTTTTCAATTTTTTGGGAGGCAAATGCAGGATTCGGCTTCATGATTTTTTCTACTTTTATGCAATCATATATTTAAACCTACTAATTTTCCTTTTTTTTATTTTTCTTTCCCTTGTTTTATTTCTAAGATTCATATTGCTCTGTATTCCAGTTCGTTTAAAAAAAAAATAATACGATTTTTATCCGTTTTTTGTTATACTTTTCTTTTAAAACGTGAATATAATTTGCTAATATTTTATGCTTATGTTAGCATTTACTTATAAAGAGAGACAGAAAGGAGAGAAGGGGAAAGAAGGAAAGAGGAGACGAAAGGAGACAAGCAGAGAGGAGAGGAGAGGAAAGGAGAGGAGACGAGGAAGGCAGAGGAAGAGAAAGTTAACGCAAAGAAGCTATGCAAATTTGATGAGCAGGGAGGGAGGGAAGGAGGGAGGAAGGGCAGGAGGGGAAGAGGAAGAGAGGGAGGAGAAGGAGAAGGGAAAATAAGGATTGGGGGGGAAAGGAGTTAAGGATTTATCGGTGAATTCATAATACAAATAGGTAGGAAGGGAGGGAAGGAAGGTAAGGTAAGGAGGACAGGGAGAAGGAGGAAAGTAAAGGAGGGAAGTGAAGAGGTAGGATAGCAGGAATGAAGGAAGGTAGAAAGGCAAAAAGAAAATAGGAAAGAATGGAGAAAAGGTAAGGAGGGAAAGATGTACTACGGTGTAAGGAAGGAAAAAAAAGAGGAAAAATCAGGAGAGATAAGAATGAAGGGAAGAGGAGGTAGGAAATAGAACAAGGGAGGACGTTTAGGGAGAGAGGGAAGTGAAAAGGAAAGATAAGGAAGAGAGGGAGGAAAACAAAATAAAGAATGAAGGAGGAAGGTGGAAAAGGATAACGGGAGAAAAGGGGGAAAGGATGGGAGGAGAGAAAGTTGAGATGGGGAAATAGGAGAAAAGGAAGGGAGGAGAGAAAGGATAGATGGGGAGATAGGAGAAAAGGAAGGGAGGAGGGAAAGGAGAGATGGGAAGATAGGAGAAGAGGAAGCGAGGAGAGAAAGGAGAGATGGGGAGATAGGAGGAGAGGAAGCGAGGAGAGAAAGGAGAGATGGGGAGATAGGAGAAAAGGAAGGGAGGAGGGAAAGGAGAGATGTGGAGATAGAAGGAAAGGAAGGGAGGAGAAAAAGGAGAGATGGGGAGATCGGAGAAAAGGAAGGGAGGAGAGAAAAGAAAAATGGGGAGATAGGAGGAAAGGAAGGGAAGAGAGAAAGGAGAGATTGGGAGATAGGAGGAAAGAAAGGGAAGAGAGAAAGGAGAGATGGGGAGATAGGAGAAAAGGAGGCGAGGAGAGAAAGGAGAGATGGGAAGATAGGAGAAGAGGAAGCGAGGAGAGAAAGGAGAGATGGGGAGATAGGAGAAGAGGAAGCGAGGAGAGAAAGGAGAGATGGGAAGATCGGAGAAGAGGAAGCGAGGAGAGAAAGGAGAGATGGGGAGATAGGAGAAAAGGAAGGGAGGAGGGAAAGGAGAGATGGGAAGATAGGAGAAGAGGAAGCGAGGAGAGAAAGGAGAGATGGGGAGATAGGAGAAGAGGAAGCGAGGAGAGAAAGGAGAGATGGGGAGATAGGAGGAGAGGAAGCGAGGAGAGAAAGGAGAGATGGGGAGATAGGAGAAAAGGAAGGGAGGAGGGAAAGGAGAGATGTGGAGATAGAAGGAAAGGAAGGGAGGAGAAAAAGGAGAGATGGGGAGATCGGAGAAAAGGAAGGGAGGAGAGAAAGGAGAGATGGGGAGATAGGAGGAAAGGAAGGGAGGAGAAAAAGGAGAGATGGGGAGATCGGAGAAAAGGAAGGGAGGAGAGAAAGGAGATGGGGAGATAGGAGAAAAGGAAGGGAGGAGAGAAAGGAGAGATGGAGAGATCGGAGAAAAGGAAGGGAGGAGAGAAAGGAGAGATGGAGAGATCGGAGGAGAGAAAGGAGAGATGGGGAGATAGGAGGAAAGGAAGGGAGGAGAGAAAGGAGAGATGGGGAGATAGGAGGAAAGGAAGGGAAGAGAGAAAGGAGAGATTGGGAGATAGGAGGAAAGAAAGGGAAGAGAGAAAGGAGAGATGGGGAGATAGGAGAAAAGGAAGCGAGGAGAGAAAGGAGAGATGGGAAGATAGGAGAAAAGGAAGCGAGGAGAGAAAGGAGAGATGGGGAGATAGGAGAAAAGGAAGGGAGGAGAGAAAGGAGAGATAGGGAGATAGGAGAAAAGGAAGCGATGAGAGAAAGGAAAGATGGGGAGATAGGAGAAAAAGGAAGGGAGGAGAGATGGGGAGATAGGAGAAAAAGGAAGGGAGGAGAGAAAGGAGAGATGGGGAGATAGGAGAAAAATTGTGTCTGTGAGGAAGAAATGGGGAAAAAGGGGAATGAAGGAGAGATAAAAGTTAAAAAGAAAGAGAGAAGAAACATAAGTCAGAGGAAGGAATGAGGGAAAAAAAAAGGAAGGAGGGACTAAGGAAAGAAAGGTAAATAAGAAGGGAAGGAAGTAGAAATTTTAGGTGTAAAAAAGCTAAGGAAAGAAAGAAGAGGAAATGAAGAAAGGAAAGTTGAGTAGGCATTAAAAGTAGGAAAAGTAGACAGCAGGAAGAGAGGGAAAATGGAAAAAACTGTTGGAAGAAGAAGTAAGCAGGGAAGAAGGTAAGGAGGTGGAAGAAACTGCGTCACAGAGAGAGGGAGAGAGGGGGAGTGGGAGAGGGAGAGGGAGAGGGAAAAGGGAGAGGGAGAAGAAAAGGGAGAGGGAGAAGAAAAGGGAGAGGGAGAGGGAGAGAGAGAGAGGCCTTAAAAACTTTCCTCTTATTCACATCCAAAGGCTTAGAAAGTTACCTACATTTTACGGCTCATCATAATTATTGACTCTCTCTCTCTCTCTCTCTCTCGCTCTCTCTCTCTCCCACTTCCTCCTCATCCTTCTTCCTTCCTCTCCTCTTTCATCATTCTTTCCTCCTCCCCTCCCCCTCCTCCCCTCCCTCTCTCCCTCTCTCTCCCTATCTATTTTTTCTCACTGGATAAAACCTTTGTTATATATAGATTTTAAAAAGAAGGCTTTTCGTGTGTGTGTGTGTGTGTGTGTGTGTGTGTGTGTGTGTGTGTGTGTGTGTGTGTGTGTGTGTGTGTGTGTGTGTGTGTCGATGATAATATTGAGTAATCGAAACGTTTCTTTTCGTTTAGGTAAGAGGCGAAACAGGTAGAGAGAGAGAGTGAGGAGGCAGACACTTTACGGAGCCCCCAAACACCTGAAATGCCGAGAAAGAGAAAATGAAAGTGAAAACGATTTTCTGTTTTGCGCAAATGTTCATCGTATTGTTTTGTATCATTTTTATTGTTATTTTGCAATTTGTTCAACTAGTGCAGATGTTTTTCAAATGGGATGACCTCACCACGGCTGGTTATTCTATTCTTCATTTTATCGTAACTTACATATTATGTGCACCTCCTCATCCATGTCGTTAAATATAATTTTTTTTTGGCTGGTCAGCAATGTAAATAATCTCCAGTTAACTTATGTGCTTATCGGGGGAAGGCTGTCGTGGTTTGTCCTTCTGCATTTATTTGTCCATATAATGACTCAGTAAAAGACACTCCAACATTATTATACTCCTATCTGGTCCTCCTTCACTCCTTCCCATGTCTTAAAACGTGACATTTCTTAATATTATTGTAAATTTTCTACATTTTATTCCAGTTACGAAATTCATCCATATCATTATTTTAGGTCTTTACAACATTGTCCCTCTTATTGGCTTCTTGAGTTCTATATTATCTACCTGCAGATCTGAGTAGCTTGTGAACCTGTCTTTTAAATGGCTGACACACACACCAGAAATATACTTGGTGCCTGTACTGAGCGTCCTCCACTCCCCTTGATGCAGTCCTTCATGATGACGCCTTCTCCCTCGTGACCACCCTCACCTGTCCTGTCAAGAAGCTCTTCATTCACACAACAACTTACCCTCCACCGCAGCATTGACTTACATTATCATAAGAAGTTTCCTGTGTAGTGCTCGACCGAAGGCTATTTTTTTGTATGGGTGTGCTTGCTGTTTGCTATTTACTGTTCGCTGGTGGTGGTGGTGGTGGTGGGGATGTTGGTGATAGTGGTGGTGGTGGTGGTTGTGCTGGTGGTGGAGGTGCAAGGGGTGGTGATCGTGGTGGTGGCGGTGTTTGGCCATTATTTGCTGGCTGGTGTTGGAGGTGATTGTGTTTTTCGTTTGTTCGTTTGTTGGTGTTTTCGTCAGTGGGGGTGAGAATGGCGGTGGGTATGTGTGTGTACTGGACTGTGATGTGTGTCGGCGGTTCGGTTGGTGGTGATTTTTTTTCTTTATATCTCTGCACTTAATTTTATCAATTGTTTACCCTACGTGTTCACTTTTTATTCCTTTTTCGACAGTAGAGATTGTTTTGTGTTATATTTTTTCATTGTTTTTTCCGATTATTTTTTACTCTAAGATTTTTTTCCTGTATGATGTTTGTCTTCTTTCTTCAGTGTTTTCTCATGTTTTCCCTCTTGTCTCTTTATTTTTCTCTTTTCTCGTTTCATTTTGCATTTTTTTCATTGTTTTCTTAGGTTATTTTTTCCTTCTATTTTTTTCCAGGATGACTTTTGTATTTTTTTGTCTGTGATTTCTATTGTTTCATGATTTCTGTGATGCGTCTCTTTTATAGTTTTCATTTTTCTTCAGTGAGTTATCTTCTCTGTGCTCATTTCCATGTTTTATAATAGTGTTATAGTAGTTGTAATTATATCAATGTATTATTATTATCATTATATATCACCCTGGATTAGGAATGCATATATAGTGGAAAATACCCACTTCAGAGAGATCACGCCACCATTGTAGGAATGTCATCTGTCAGTGTTTATCGGACGAGCGTCTCGGTATGTGTAACAAAGCATTTCGTCAAACTTAGAGGTCACCTTGACTTACGTGACCAGTTGTAATTTCATTATTTTCCAAGTCTCTAACTTCACTCCTTCCTTGGAGCCCGACTGACACAGATCTATTGTCTCGGCTCTCTCCAACGCTTTAATTAAGAATACATTTCACCTAAAGCAGCGAGTGTTTCCCTCACGCCCTGTTCGCTCACCAAGACCCTGTCTGAGCTCCACGCAACCAAGCCTTCCACCGTTACAATAGTGCTCTCCTCTACATTTGTCTTATACACTTTTTAATGTTTTGGTAATACATATATTTGGGGGCAAGAACGCAATAAGGATTTTCTGGGTGTGTAATATTTTTGTAGTTTATTTTTTTCATGGTAATAAGATGATTTTTCTGGCCTCGTAATTTTTTGTCCCTTCCTTATTACGTCACCATCTTATCTCCTGTCCTGTGTCAGTAAATAACGTTCGTAATGACTTTTGTCTTTTCTCCTAATCTACCTTTTTACCTTTTTTTCTTAGCCTTCCTTTCCCCCTGCCTCTCCTCCCTACTCTCCCTTTCTTTTTCTCTCTTCTTCCTTCCTTTCTTAGCATTCTTCCTTGCCTTTCCTCCCTACTTTGCCTCTTTTTTTTTTTACTTTCTTCCTCCTTCCCTCCTTTTTTAGCCTTTCTTCCTCCTCGCTTTTCCTCCCTATTTTGCCTCCCTTCCATTTACCCTCTTCCTCCTTCCCTTCTTTAGTGGCCTTTCTTCCTCCTTCCCTCCTTTTCAGCCTTTCTTTCTCCTTGAACATTCAGATTTTATAATTGCCTCCCTCCCATTTACGCGCTTCCTCCTTCCCTTCTAAACCGATTATATTTATTATTATTATTATTATTATTATTATTATTATTATTACACACACACACACACACACACACACACACACACACACACACACACACACACACACACACACCTAATTTGTCTCCTTAACATCCTCCTCTTCCCTCTTTCCTTCCTTCCTCTTTCCTCCTCCGTTTCATCTCTCTCTCTCTCTCTCTCTCTCTCTCTCTCTCTCTCTCTCTCCTGCCCAAAGTTAGATGTGTTTCACCGTCTTTCACTAACTCTGGTTCGGAGTTTCGTTTTGTCACGACTCCTCGTTTCGAAGCATCGCGCGGCGCCTTGAGGATTACCTTGACTGGCAGCGTGGAACGGGAGAAATAAAGTGTGCGAACGGTGATGATTTACGTGTGTTTTCAAGTATTATTTAGAACTCTTGTAGATTTCTGTATCTTCTTTTATATCTGCTGTTTCCATATTTGCATTTACGTACGTCTTTCCGCTTCATTTCTATTTCTATTTCCCATTTTCAGTTTTTTTTTGTTTGCTGTTTATTTCCATTCTTCTTTTCCGTTTCTTTGTTGGGCAGTTTCATATTTTGGCTTTTTTTCATATTTTACTGGATTATCATGTGTTAAGATATCGTATATGTATTATTTTTTCTCTCAGTTTCCTTTTTCTCTTTTATTCATTCCCATTTATTTTTCTTTACGTATTAGTCTCATTTTTTCTCAGTATTTTTATTTTGAATATTTTTCAGTTATATTCTTTATTTTTTTCTATATTTGGTTGTATTTGCAAGTTCTTAGTGACCTTGTATGCTTTTCTCCTTTCAAATTCCGTTTTCTCTTCTGTTTATTCCTTTTATTTTCCTTTGTTGTACATTTCTCTTTGCCTTATTTCCACTATTTTTAATGTTCATAATAATGTTTTCCCGTATATGGACGGATTTTTAAGGTTCTATATATCTTGTATGCTTTTATTTATAATTTCCGATTTCTTTCACATTTATTTCCATTCTTTTCCATTGTTGTACAGTTTCGCTTTTTCTCGTTTTCGGCATTTTCATTTCTCGTGTTTTTGCATGCAGGGTTTTTTTTTTGTTTTTGTTTTGTTTTTTGGTATGTTAGTAGCTGCGTTCTTTTGTTCTCATATTTCTTACGTCCCTGACCTTTATTTGATTCGTTGCAGTTCCAACCTCAGTTTTATTTATATTTTCATGACCCTGGCACGTTTTCATTTTTTTTTTGTAAACACTTTATACATTTCTCAAAATCATTATTTTCCAGCATATATTGTTTCTATTTCCCCATTTCTTCTTTTCGGTGTGTTTTCTTTTATTCTCTACTTCTGACTTCCTTTTTATTGTTGTCTTTTTTATCATGACTTTAGCCGATTTAATTTACTAGTATTTCTTGTTTTGTTCCTGTTTTCTTCACTTTTTCTTTTATTTATTTTTTTCTCTGGTTTCTGCTTCCTTTTTTCCTGAACTTCTTTCTTCATCCTGATAGGCTATTTCAGGTTAGCGCTTCTAGAAAGAGCAAAATGTGGGAATTATCGGACATAAAAGAAGAATATTGGATTTGATGAGGAATGGTTATTTTGACACCAGAGAGAGAGAGAGAGAGAGAGAGAGAGAGAGAGAGAGAGAGAGAGAGAGAATCACTTAAAGTTCACCCTGGTTATTTTTTTTTTCAAAGTCGGTGGAAAGAAATTTGGAAAGGGTTAATTTTCTTAGCGGAGTTCGACTAAGGCTTTACTTGAGGGTATGAGGATCACGGAAGGCTTCATTTGCGAGGCCGAGTTGAGTTCGTGGCTTCGGAGCGGCTCAGAAAGACTTGATCGAGTTACGTCTTCGTCTCGTTGGAGTTTGTCTGAGGCTGCGCCGAGGAAGAAGTAGAAGCAGAGGGAGGAGACGAGGCAGGACCGGCAGGCGAGTCAGTGAGCCGGGGAGTGAGACAATGAGGCAGGAATTGAATGACAGAGAACCAGGAATTGAAAAAGAAAAGAAAATGACTGTAAATCAGGAATTTAAACGGAAAACATAAAATTACAGTAAACCGACGGAGAAAATAAGAGATGAAAATTAACACTGAATTATGTTCAAATTAGAGAGGCAAACTACCAAAGACGACTTGACTGAAAAGAAAAAGAAATTAGTGCACGGAGAATCATAATAAACCAATAACAACCTTGAGAAGATTAAAGTAAACCACATAAACAGAAGGTTAAGATTTTGCCAAGAGAATGAGATTTTCCTTTTGTTTTTGTTTGTATGATGGTGGAATGAAGAAGCAGAAACAAAAGGAACAAACAGAAAGAAGAATACTCGTGTGGAGAAAAAAATAAAAATAAAAATAACATAAAAACGAAGAGACGAATATATGTATAAGGAAATAAAGAAGCAAAAGGAAGGAAAACTCAGAGGAAGAAAACGAAGGTAAAAAGAGTGAGTTAGAGTGAGTATGCAGAGGAGAAAAAGATGCATTGAAAACCAACCCAGAATATAAATAAAGCATAATTCGTCAATCAGATCATTTGCCGAGTCGTGTTGAATTCAAGAAGAGTAATCCAACAAGGACACACACAGCGTCTCCCTCATTCCGAACAATTAAGTAAAACAAAGTCACGCGCAAGATTTAAACTTTTACAAACCCGAGGGAGAGACAGAAGAGAGGAGAGGAAGCCGGAGACACACGGCGCCACGAAGACCAGGGAACACAAAGAGAAGGGTGCTGTGGTGCCTTAAAGAAATAAACTTTACTTACAGAAAATACGAATGATTTCCTCAGTAGTTGAAAACGAACGCATTTCACGACTTCATTTCACAACTACCACTGGCTTGAAATACCAATAGGAAAGAGGGGAAAGAAGGTGTCATAATACAACGAAAACAACTTTACTTATACAAAATACGAATGTTTCTAGGACACGAGCATTTCACGACTACATATCATAAATACCAGTGACGTAAAACTAAAACAAACGAATACAAAGTCAACGCAGGTATGATACGGGCAGAGGAAGCAGCTCCAACTGAGCACCAAAGAAAATGACAAATGTTTAAATAAAATATTGCGCTCCGCGGCAGTTGAATACTTGTGATGTAACAACATGCAGATGATATTGCTACAAAGGAGCGTAAGGCGATTCCCTTTATCAAGGAAAGTCAGGTTTTAGTGGTGTGCTTCTTAGATTTCAGTGTGTGATAATAATTAGAACTGTACGTAATACCATGTGGGATTGTTTCAGTTGCTGAGATTGAAAAGATGAAGCAAAGCAACACCCACCTGTTCAATCATTTAGCATTGATTTTATCCCCCTTTATTTTCTTCTCTTTACTGTCACTCTTTTACTTTCTAAATCCACGTCTGCTCATCCAGGGGACTGTCCGGGTCTGTCATTCTTTGTTTATTATTCCTTGATGGCCTTTCTTGGATCTCAAAAATAATAATAATAATAATAATAATAATAATAATAATAATAATAATAATAATAATAATAATAATAATAGTACTACTACTACTGCTACTACTAAGAATAATAATAATAGTAATAAAAATAATGATGATGATGATAATAATAATAATAATAATAATAATAATAATAATAATAATAATAATAATAATAATAATAATAATGCCTTACTTTTTGCCCAGTAGAAAATAAGGAAAATCAGGTACGGATATAACTTGTTTTTAGGTAAATTTTTAACGAGCCGTGATAAAAGGAGGACTGATGTGGATTATAATAATAATTATAATAATAATAATAATAATAATAATAATAATAATAATAATAATAACAATAATAATAATAATAATAATAATAATAATAATAATAATAATAATAATAATAATAATAATAATAATAATAATGCCTTACTTTTGTCCAGTAGAAAATAAGGAAAATCATGTATGCCTATTGCTTGTTTTCAGGTAAATTCTGAAGGAGCCGGGACAAGAGGAGGGCTTGTGTGGATTATAAACTTTGTACCTTTATGAAGTTATGCCTCACAAAAAAAATTCAACGCTAATTTGATGTGTTAATAACTTTTTATCTCCCCAACTTTTCTGCCTGCCGTCTTTCTTGTGAACCACCGCAGCACTGAATACATAATCACTGGCTTTCTTTTTAATTGCTGTCACGTCTTATTCTGGAGCTGCATTAACATTATCCCTCCTCCAATTTCTCTCGTCTTTATCTTCTGTCTCTCCTGATATATCGTGATGTGTGTGTGTGTGTGTGTGTGTGTGTGTGTGTGTGTGTGTGTGTGTAAATAAGGAATTTCTAGAATACAAATGGAATACAAAAAAGTGAAGGAAATATAAGTTACACAAAGAGGGGGATAAAAGGATACAAAGAAGTACATCTACAGAAAATAAAACCACTTTGCATACACTTAAATTAATACGCAGAACATATTAAACAGTACATAATGAAATGAAGAACATAACACACACACACACACACACACACACACACACACACACACACACACACACACACACACATATGCATGCCGTCTCCTCCAGTGTTTGGGAAGGCAAAAATGTTCTTTCGTCTCTGCTCCCCACTAGTTTCAACTTCTTAATTCCTTTGTTGAGTTAGTGACCAGCGCCTGGGAGAATGTGCTCTGGGGAAACACCTCTGGTAGGCGGGAGGAGGGCTTCTTCTTCTTCTACGTCGTCCTCTTCTTTACTACTACTACTTATTTTTTTTTCCTTTCTGTTTTCTTTTTCTTCTGCTTCTTCTTCTTCTCCTTCGTTAGTTTTGCCGTCTTCCTCGTCGTTATTATATTTTTGTTGCTGCTTTTTGTTCATCTCCTTTTTCTTCATTTTTCCTCCTCTTTCTTCTTCAGTTTCATCGTCTTCGCCAACGTTCTTTTTTTATTTTTACTGCTGTTGTCATTTTTCCTTCTCTTTTTTTTTTTTCATTGTACGTTCTTCCTTTCCTTGTTTGTTTACGTTTATCTTCTCATCTTCACCTTTTCCCAATCGTTTCATTAGTCTTCTTCTTTCCGCTTTCTCTTCTTCATCTTCACTGTCTCCATCCTTCCATCCTCTCATCTTCCATATTCTTCCATTCCTTGTTGAGCTTCTTCCTCTTCCTCCTCCTCTTCTTTCTCATTAATTAATAATCATCACCACGTATCCTTCACTCTGTCTGCATAAACTCCTCTTATTCCTCCTTCTTCTCCTCCACCTTATTCTCCATTTAGCTCCACTTATTCATCATCCTTATCCTCTTGTTATCCTCGTCTTCCGTAAATTAATCCTTTTACTCTCCTCTTCCTCCTCTTCCTCCTCCTCCTCCTTTTCACTTCTCCATTAGTGCGAAAATTTAGCGAGTAGAAAATATATAGCTGTGTATGTGTGTGTGTGTGTGTGTGTGTGTGTGTGTGTGTGTGTGTGTTCTCAGCTACTAAAAAAAGTAGGTCTCTTTATCCGTAATTTCGACTTGAGTTCAAATCTTCACGCCCTGTTGTTTGCTGTATTGTAATCTGTCGGGCTCCGTCGGTTTTATTTCTTAACCTTTTTATTTGTTTCGTTATTTAATCACGCACTGTTCTGTTTTCGAATTTTTACTTCTAACTTTTCTACCTCGATGATTTTTGCAGTCAGCTTGAATTTTCTGTCTATTTTTGGGGGTAGTATTATTTATTTATTTATTTATTTATTTATTTATTTTTTACAGCAAAGGAGACAGTTCAAGGGCACAAAAAAGTAAATATTAATAAAAAAAAAAAGCCCGCTACTTGCTGCTCCTAAAAGAATCCAAAGAGGTGGCCGAAAGATAGGTCAGTTTCGGGAGGAGAGGTGTCCTGATACCCTCCTCTTGAAAGAGTTCAAGTCGTAGGCAGGAGGAAATACCGATGAAGGAAGATTGTTCCAGAGTTTACCAGCGTGAGGGATGAAAGAGTGAAGATGCTGGTTAACTCTTGCATAAGGGGTTTGGACAGTATAGGGATGAGCATGAGTAGAAAGTCGAGTGCAGCGGGGCCGCGGGAGGGGGGGAGGCATGCAGTTAGCAAGTTCAGAAGAGCAGTGAGCGTGGAAATATCGATAGAAGATAGAAAGAGAGGCAACATTGCGGCGGAATTTAAGAGGTAGAAGACTATCAGTATGAGTAGGAGAGCTGATGAGACGAAGAGCCTTAGCCTCCACTCTGTCCAGAAGAGCTGTGTGAGTGGAGCCCCCCCACACATGAGATGCATACTCCATACGAGGGCGGACAAGGCCCCTGTATATGGACAGCAACTGTGCAGGGGAGAAGAACTGGCGGAGACGGTACAGAACACCCAGCCTCGAGGAAGCTGATTTAGTAAGAGATGAGATATGAAGTTTCCAGTTGAGATTTTGAGTTAAGGATAGACCGAGGATGTTTAGTGTTGAGGAAGGTGATAGCTGGGTGTTGTCAAAGAATAGGGGATAGTTGTTTGGAAGATTGTGTCGAGTGGATAGGTGGAGAAACTGTGTTTTTGAGGCGTTGAAGGACACCAGGTTCTTCTTGCCCCAATCGGAAATAATAGTAAGGTCTGAGGCTAAGCGTTCTGCAGCCTCCAGCCTTGAGTCGTTAAGTTCCCGAAGGGTGGGTCTTCTATTAAAAGAAGTTGAATAATGCAGAGTGGAATCATCGGCGTAGGAATGGATAGGACAGTTCGTTTTGGAAAGAAGATCATCAATGAACAACAGAAAAAGAGTGGAAGATAGGACAGAACCCTGTGGGACACCACTGTTAATAGATTTAGGGGAAGAACAGTGACCGTCTACCACAACAGAAATAGAACGGTCAGAAAGGAAACTGGAGATAAAGGTACAGAGAAGGATAGAAACCGTAGGAGGTAGTTTAGAAAGCAAGATTTGTGCCAGACCCTATCAAAAGCTTTTGCTATGTCCAGCGCAATAGCACACGTTTCACCGAAACGGCTACGAGAGGATGACCAAGAGTCAGTTAAGAAGGCTAGGAGATCACCAGTAGAACGCCCCTTGCGGAACCCATACTGGCGATCAGATAGAAGGTCAGAAGTGGAAAGGTGCTTTTGAATCTTCCGGTTAAGGATTGATTCAAAAGCTTTAGATAGACAAGAAAGTAAAGCAATAGGACGGTAGTTTGAGGGATTGGAGCAGTCACCCTTCTTAGGTACAGGCTGTATGAAGGCATACTTCCAGCAAGAAGGAAAGGTAGATGTTGACAGGCAGAGGCGAAAGAGTTTGACCAGGCAGGGTGACAGCACGGAGGCACAGTGTTTAAGGACAATAGGAGGCACTCCATCAGGTCCATAAGCCTTCTGAGGATTGAGGCCAGAGGGCATAGAAAACATCATTTTGAAGAATCTTTATAACAGGCATAAAGGAGTCAGAGGGGATGAGTAGGAGGAATATGCCCAGAATCGTCCAGAGTGGAGTTTTTAGAAAAAGTTTGAGAGAAGAGTTAAGCCTTAGAGATAGATGAGACAGCAGTGTTGCCGTCAGGACTGAGAGTGGAGGGAAAGATGAAGAAGTGAAGTTGGAGGAGATGTTTTGGCTAGATGCCAGAAGTCACGGGAAGAGTTAGAGAAAGCAAGGTTTGACATTTTCTATTAATGAAAGAATTTTTGGTTAGTCGGAGAATAGATTTGGCACGATTTCGGGCAGAAATGTAAAGTTCATAATTAGCATTAGTTTGAAGGCTCTGGTACCTTTTGTGAGCTACCTCTCTATCATTGACAGCACGAGAACAAGCATGATTAAACCAAGGCTTTTTAGCGTGAGGAGTAGAGAAAGAACGAGGAATGTATGCCTCCATTCCAGAGACAATCACCTCTGTGATGCGCTGAGCACACACAGAGGGGTCTATCCTGGAAGCAATAATCATTCCACGGGAAATCGGAAGAAACATCCTCAGGTCGTCCCACCGAGCTGAAGCAAAATGCCAGAAGCATCGCCTCTTCGGTGGGTCCAGAGGGTGTACAGGAGCGATAGGACAGGATGCAGAAATAAGATTGTGATCGGAGGAGCCCAACGGAGAGAACAGTTTGACAGAATAAGCAGAAGGGTTTGAGGTAAGGAAGAGGTCTAGAATGTTGGGCCGATCTCCAAGACGGTCGGGAATACGTGTAGGGTGCTGGACCAACTGCTCTAGGTCGTTGAGGATAGCAAAGTTGTAGGCTTGTTCACCAGGATGGTCAGTGAAAGAGGATGAAAGCCAAAGCTGGTGGTGAACATTGAAATCTCCTAGGATGGAGATTTCAGCGAAGGGAGAGTATCTTATTTCACAGCATTTAGTTTTTTTTTTCTTTCATGCAATTATGTCTTCTAACTCATCATTTTTACGTTCAACTTTTTCCTCGACGCTGTTTTGTTTTCGTTTCTCGTTAATTTGTCAGATTGTGGTTGTTAGTCTTTCCTTGATCATCATATTTTTCAACATTTACTTTTTCCGATTTTTCTTCACTGATTTTCTCTATATTTCAGTTTCCACGTCTGAATCTTCCTCCTCGATGCTATTTTGTGTTCGATTCTGGTTTAATATCAGATTATCTATTGTTTTCTTTTGCCTTATTAACTTCCCTCTTTGTTCCCCAGCTTTGTTTTTTTCTTCCAATTTTCTCTTCTAACTCTTCTTCCTCGATTCCATATTTTTAACCTTTTCATATTCAGATTTTAATTATGTTTGTCTCATTATCTTGCATCTCCTTTTTTTTCCCTTGCCTCTCATGGACTTTAAGAATGAGCTGCATCAGAGAGAGAGAGAGAGAGAGAGTACGGTCCTTTTGTTCAATCGTTTAGAAGCGGTGAGAGAAGACAAGGAGTGATGAAGATGGGAGGAAGGAAGCTGAATGGCGGAGGATCAAAACGGGATGAAGGGACAGAGGCGGAGATTTGTACGAGGGGAGGAAGAAGAAGAAGAAGAAGGAGAAGAAGAAGAAGAAGAAGAAGAAGAAGGAGAAAGAAGAAGAAAAGACGAAGAAGAAGGGATAAAAAATAATGGTGTAAAGATCTGTATTTACATATAGAGGAAAAGAAGATGAGGAATTTGGAAGATGTAGGAAAAGGAGAAGAGCGAAGATAATAATGATGGGAAAGAAGAACATTAGGACAATAAAACCAACAACAGAAGCAGCATGCGAAGAAACATATTAAGAAAGTAAGATGAGAAAGAGGAAGAAAAGGAAGAATACGTTGAAGGAAGACAAACGAAATATGGAAAAAAAACATATACAAAATACAAAAAAGAAAGACAAATAATGGGAAAACACAGTAAACAAGGAAAACAAATGAAAATTGAACATAAAGGAGGAAACAACGAAGGAAATTGAATGAAAACAGTAGATGACTTTACTTGAGAAAAGAAAAGATATGAAGAATAAGGGATAGAGAAAAATAGATGGATAGAAATAGAGGTTAAGAGGAAAACACGAATGAAAAGAAAACAAAGGTCAAGTGAGACGCTTAATTATTAACGAGGGGTGTCTACAAAGTCTCAAACAATTTCCTGCCTCTACATTTTTTTCTTTCCCTTTTTCCATTTTTTTGTTGTTTCTTTTTTCGTTTCCGGTTTGTTTACAGTCAAAAGCGACTTGCGTGGGCTGAGAGAGAGAGAGAGAGAGAGAAAGCAAGCAAGGTAAAGGGAAAGGATGAAGGGGTGTGTCGAGTTTTACCTGCGTGGCATTGGCTTGTGAAAATGTAACTCGTGACCTGTAAAGCGTTTTGTGAGAGATGAGAGTTCTAATTTTCTTTTGTAACTTTATTGTTGACTTTATTTGTTTTAAGGTGTACTTTAATTATTTTTTATCTTATTTCTATTGTTTTGTTTCTTTTCGTTTTATTCTCTTCTGTTATTTTTTTCAATTTATGTGCATCTATTTGGTGAAAAATGAGCTTTAATTTTCGTTTGTGATTGTATTGCTAGTTTATTTTTTTGAATTAGAATTTATTTTGTTTTCATATTTTCTTTGTTGTTTTTCTTAATATCTGCTTCCGTTGTATGTATTCTCCTACTTTCTTTTTTTGTGTTTACGTTGGGCGGCGTTAATAATGGTGATTCCCTCGTGGTGGTGGTGGTGGTGATAGTGAGCGTAGGTGGTGATGAAAGTGTATAGTTGTAATTATAGTTGTGATGGTGGTGGTGGGATGGGGGTGTTGTCTGTGGTGGTGGTGAGGCTGCATTTATAGTCCGCTGTAGTTGCTGTGGGCATTGTATTTTATTCTTCATCTCATTTCTTATATCCTATTATTTTTCTTTCTTTTCCTGCTCCTTCAGATTTTTTTTTCACTATATCCTTTCTCATTTTCCTTTTCCTCCTCCTCCTACTCCTCCTACTCCTCCTCGCCGTCGTTTGCAGATGGAATTTTCAGCATTTCTCGCTCCGAGACTTTGTGTTCAAATAATTTTCGCGGATCTTTCTGTGCACAGTGATTCATCAGGCTGGCCTCTGACACCCCCCTTCTCTCTCTCTCTCTCTCTCTCTCTCTCTCTCTCTCTCTCTCTCTCTCTCTCTCTCTCTCTCTCTCTCTCTCTCTCTTTCCTGTACTATTGTCAACAAAGCTATATATATGCTTTGTGTGTGTGTGTACCAAACTGAAATCTACATACCGTGAATTCTTTATGGGACATCTCTCTCGGTGTTGTGTGTGTGTGTGTGTGTGTGTGTGTGTACTGTGTGACCTGGGCTGAGTAATGAAGCGGCCCAGCCTAGTAAATAACGTATGTATGTCATTAGTCTTCTCTGAGTTGCTGTGGGGCATAGGGTTCTAGCTATCCAGCCTTTACCTTTCTTTTTTTATTTCTTTACTAATTGGTTCATTTCGTACGTTAACATTTTTTTTCTTGCATATTTTTTTTCATTTCCTAACCCTTTAACCGTTTAGTATTTTTTTAAAATTGATTATTTACCCATATTGTCATTTTCATTTATCAGTCCGTACTTTGTCTCATATGAATCCTCTCATTTTGATTATCCATTCATTATCTTTTTATATTTTTGTCAACATTATTATCTTACATTTTTGCCCCTTTCATATTTATATTAAGTTCACAATTGTTGGTTTGTCAGTTCAGTGGATGTTGCGTGAATGCTTGTTTTGTTTTGTTTTCTTTTTCGCTTTTGAACCTCTTACCTCGTGTATCTTTTTCAAGCACTCCGATGATGGTTAATGCTCGTAATCACACAGGCCGCGGCTCTCACAACAAATACTTACAAAAGCTACAAGGAGACCACTCGAGTTTCTTGAGTTTTTGTTCCTATTCATTGTTCAGAAGCCTTGCCAAACTACCACTACGCTCAGAAAACTATCCATGGTTATTCTAACACAGCCTCTACTAAAGCCTTACCAAATGTTTGTATGTGTGTGTGTGTGTGTGTGTGTGTGTGTGTGTGTGTGTGTGTGTGTGTGTGTGTGAGCCCTGAAATGTTACAGAATACGCCTGAGTGTTTCAGAGTCCGGCCCGCAGCGCACACAAACAAACACACTGTCAGAGGCATTGCATCTGTATACATGTTTTTTTGGGGGGCCTGGAAGGTGTTTGGGGACGCGCTCCTGCAGTAATTAACCATTTGTTACCTGTTTCTTTATCTGCGTGTAGATAATTAAGCATCATTAAAATTTAACATGTGCCAAAATCATTTTCGGAAATATTACTCAATTCATAACTCGTGTGCTTTTGTAAAATCTGCACGGACATGTTACCAGCATCACAGTCTGTCTCGTGTGTCTTTTGTTATCAAGATTTGTCACTTGCATTTTTGCTTGTAACTATTAACTCAGTATCATTAAGAATTTCTCAAAAAAAAACTTGCTCGGAAATATTAGCAGCATCACGATTGCCTCTTCCGTCGCTTTCTTTTTTTTTTTTGTATATGTATCGCCGTTAGTCTTTTGTCTTACTTTTTTGTTTTGTCTTTTTCCTGGTTGTGTGAGTGTGTTTTTAGTCTTCTCTTTGTTTTTGTTTGCTTGTCTATGTTTGTTACTTTGTTTGTTTGTAAGTGTTTCGTATTATGTGTTCTGCATCGATTTCCTACATATATAGTGTTTTTCATTTGTGTTGCCTATTTGCATGTATCACCATTTGTAACCTCTTTATTTTCCGGTTGTGAGTGTCTATATTTTGTTTGTTTGTTTATTTTTATGTATTTTGCGTTTTATAGCAAGCACTTTACTTTTTTTTCCTTTAATGTGTGTGTGTGTGTGTGTGTGTGTGTGTGTGTGTGTGTATATGTGTGTGTGTGTGTGTGTGTGTGTGTGTGTGTGTGTGTGTTAGTACCTTCATTTCCTCTTTGTCACTTGTTATTTTGTTTGTTTTCACGTGTCTCGTAATTTGCTTTCTTTTCATTTTACTTTAGTACCCCTATCGTTTTTCTGTTGCCTATTTTTCCCTGTGAGTACGCGCTTCTTTATTTTTGTTGTTTTGTTTTTATACATGGTACGAGTAATACTTTGGACCAGGTAACACTCTCTCTCTCTCTCTCTCTCTCTCTCTCTCTCTCTCTCTTTCTCTCTTTTAGCGTACAAAATAGCCTACACTTTCATAAATCAAGCTTCTCCTACCATTAGCTCTTCAGTCTCTCATTTCTCATTTTCTATATTCTCATTGTCTCTGTTTCGTCTTTTTGTTGTTGTTGTTGTTTCTTGATTATTCATATTCCTTTTCTTATTATATTCGTTCCGATTTTTCATTGTTTTCTTTAATTTGTTTCATGGAATGAATTAGTAATTGCCTCACTTTCCTTCAGTCAGTAATGGCATTTGACTGCCTATTTTTATACACTGTGATGGAGGCAGCTCAAAGGAAAAAAAGAAGAAACAAAAAGCCCCGTGGTGACGGCTTTCGATTGTTTTGTTATGTTTCTGGAAGTTGTTTATTTATTTTTATTTTTATTTTTTTATATTTAGTATAGTCTATTACTGAAAACTATTTGTATTGTTTCAACAGGAATGAAAAAAAAAAAAACAGTAAAATTAAGGGACGTCACAGAGCAAATATCATCATAATCATCATCATCATCATCATCATCATCTTCAGCCATTACTACTTTACAACTCAACTTTAGGAATGGCCTCTATCATTCAGTGGCATAGTAATGACTGAGATGATGATAATAAAGATAGTAATGATAATAACTCATCCAAAACGCCACTTCAGTCATTGCCTAATTACTTCTACTCCCATTTAGACAACGAGCTATTTATTCGTCAGAGAGTTTCTCGTGTGTTCGTCTGTTCTCATTAGATGGCCGTTACTGAGAATCGTTTAGGCCTCGTGCACAACATTACTTAATTAACAGCCTAATTACTTCGTCACGCGTTTAAGCAACAAGCCCTCCACGCGTCAGAGCACCAGTAAGCGCCTGTATATTCTTTATTTATATTCTTTACTTTTTTCAGATTTTTTTTTCGTCAGAAGGATGTCATACCGAGGGCAGCTTCCGTGTTAATTGCCAGGTTAATTATATCTGTTCTACTTAAATAATATAATTCTTACTTCTTCAGTAACACTACAGTATTTTTTATTATTATTCGCTCTTTTTTTCAGTATAATCTGTTACTGAGAACGGTTCTCAGCAGTCTAATTACCTTCATACTTTTGTAAATGCCTTTAACTCCCTTTTCTTCTATGAAAAAGTAAGCAGAACAAGGGTAGGCCTACAGGAGAACAGATGAAAAGTACCAGCTAGGTGCCGCTACCCCCCTCCCCCCTCCCCCTTCCTTCCCTCCAGTGAAAAAAAAGGTACGGGAAAAGAGGTCAAAAGGTTGGCAGTGTTGGCACAGGCAGCGTTGTGATCCTTCCATCTTTGTAGAGGTTAAGTCATAGACTGTATTTTTCATTTACACCAATTATCTCTTTCTTTTCTTTCAACGCTTCATGCTGTTTTTCATTTCCTTTCTCTGTTATACTCTATACCACTTCACTTTACAATACTTTTTTTTCTTCTTCTTTATACCTCTTCTTTTTACACTGCTCTCTTTTTCATTATTCTTTTTTTTTTACTTTTCTTTGCATAACTTTATTTCATATTTATTTTCCCGTCCACCACTTTTCCTTGCACTTATTTTCTAATTTCCCTTTGCATCGCTTTTCTTAACACCTTTACTTGAGTTTTATTAATCTTATATCCATATTTCTTTTTACTGCTTATAATTTCTTAATGTCTATTTCCGTTACACCACGTTACGCCACTTTTTTTCTTTCTTTATACTACTCATTTATTTATTTCAATTTTATTCTTTGTCTCTTTTTTCACTCGCTTTATGCTATACCTTTTCTTTATTTTCCTTTTATTCTTTGTCATTCGTCTTCTCTTTACAGCAATTTTCTAGACACTACTTTTCTTTACACCTTTTTTTTTACGAGCCGGTCACTGAGAACTTTATATATATATATATATATATATATATATATATATATATATATATATATATATATATATATATATATATATATATATATATATATATATATATATATATATATATATATATATATATATATATATATATATATATATCGTCGACACTTGTGTGTTTCCCATGCTAGCTACTATTAATGATTACTGTATAAGCTATCACGGAGTTGTTGTCTCGTCGTTTCTGTCACTTGGTTACCTGTCTAACTAATGAGTGTTTGATTGCTGTTTTGCTCTTCGCAATTGATTATCTCCTCCTTTTCTTCTTTTTGTCTCTTTTATCTTTACTTCTTCCTTCTTTTCTTACTTGTTTCGGTTTTCTTTATTCTTTTCTTATTAATTGACTTAGGTATTATCACTTTTCCCCTTCAAACATAATCTTTATTCCCCGTTGTTGGCGTGTGTTTGTTTCTTTTCGTGTACAGAAGTCGTCCCAAACTTAATAATATATTCTTACGTCTTTATATCGGCGTCGGAGACGCCGATCAACAGATTGTCCAACTTCTTGTTGTTGTTCTCTTCAAGTTGTTTTCCTGGCTTACCCATGCATTGTAGACATGGCATTGTATAGTAACATTTATTAGACCTGATTAACCCTACAACATGGCATTATAAACAAAATCAACTTATTTTTATTTATTATTATTATTTTCATTTTTTTTACGCCTTGGCCTGTGGCGCCGGTAGGCCTTCATAGGGGGGCCTGATGGCCGGACCCAGCCCGTTGTGGTACAGGCAAGTGTTTATAATGGCACCATCTTTAATTTTCAGCATTTTTCATTTTAGACCCTTAGTTACATAATATTAGTTGTTGGGGGGGTGTTGGAGGGTCATGCGACGGCGATCTACCACAGGTTTTGTGCTATTAACACTTGTTTTAAATTCAACAGTAAAAGTGTATTGCTTTGATTATCTTTCTTAAACCTCCACCAACTTCAAACTTTTATACCGAAGATTCATGGATTTGCTTATTTGTCGATTGGCTCAGTGAAGTTTTCCAGAGGGTTCCATTATATATTTTCGTCTTTTTTTTACAAGTAAAAAACGTATCATTTTTATGTTTTTTTTTATAAACCTTCATCAACTTCAAACTTTTTGTCATAAGGTTCATAGCTATGTTTGTTTGTTTGTTCGGTGTACGGAGGTCTTCCAAAACGTTCCGTTATATTCTCGGTCTTTTTATCTGTATGCTACAAACGGAAACGCGCAAGGCATTTTTTATGCTGTCTCGGAAACCTTCACCAACTTCAAACATTTTGTTCATAGTGTTTTTTAAGTCACTTTTCTTTTTCTGGTGCTATTTTTCTGACAAACACTTAGCGCCGTAATTACTCTCATTACTTTTCAACAACACCCCCCCCCCCAAAAAAAAAAAATAACATCGCCGCGTTATGCCCCCCCCCCCCAACACACCCACACCCACACACCCACACCCACACCCACCCATCCACACACACACACACACACACGCACTGTGTTGATGCAGGCCACCGGCCTCAAAATAGGTCTGCTGTCTGCCCTGACTTCTAAGATTCCCCTCCTATAGACTAGGCCACTTTTCCCAAAAGCAGAACCCTGTAGGCATTTTTGGGGAAAAGCAAACAAACAACGGTTTTACCATAATATGGGTATGCTGAATCCGAATATGGTGTTTGCCAAGCTGGCAAATGCCTCCTTCATGCTCAAAATTGCAAAATTCAAAATGGCCGACGTCAAAATGTTGTGCCGCAAATATCTCGGGTTCTAAGCAACATAGGAATATGATCTTGGTGTCTATACCCATGTTTTGATGGTCAAGGAATCCGATGAACACATCATTGGGTTCGTCAAACTTTTCTGTACTGCTAGAATTCATATTTCTACTACGGTTGTCAAAAAAATCCAAAATGGCCACCATCAAAGTATTGTACTGCCGATATCTTTGGTTCTAAGTTACCAAGGATCTTGATTTTGGAGTCTACACCTGGGTTTTCATAGTCGAGACACTGGAAAGAAAGGAGGTGGCATCGTCGGTATTACGAAGACATCAGCGTTGTGTCGCTGGGCACTCTCCTACAACCTACGAGCTCAGATTGCTTCACGAACCTATGACATGTATGGACTTGGCTTCGATGATCAAGTTACTCGTAATGAGTCCACAATGGCACGAAGACGACGAGACACATCAGATGAAGACAAAATCTTGGATGTTCTTCTAAAGTTCAAAGTGTTCAGCGACACCACCTCCGTTGGCCTTTTGCGTAACATTGCAACGAAAGACTTGGCAACTGATGAGATACAAAACAGTCTCCTTCATGCCGAAAGGCTTGGACAAGAGCAACTGAACCACTTCGTAGAGAACAGGTTGATGAATCACCCAGACGCTCCAACAGAAATGAAATTCCATGACCCATTGGCAAAAATGAAAGCCCCAACCTTTGCATCACTCTATATCGCACACAAGGATGTTAAAGCTAAGGAGAAGACAATAAAAGCCGACAGAAGCATCCTGCAGCGTCTCATAACAGCATATGAATCTGGCAGACGAGTGAACCTGCACCAGGTTCTGCAACACGAATTGATGCCCGTGCCAATATCTCTGGCTGAAACTAACCACTCTCTGCGTAGTGGCGACAAATCTGTACTGGCCGATGTCCTGACGTCTGGTATCATATGTCCAGCAGAGATAGCCGTTGAGGGTAATTCCAGTTTGATCATTGATGGACAGGCACTAGTTGTTGCACTCGGAAAACCCCAGGGAGCTGTAACCTTCGGAGATCTGGCGGACACCTTCGTGAAATCGGTACTGCAATCAGCTGCACACTTCCAGCGGGTCGATGTAACATTTGACCGATACGACAGCACATCGATCAAGGATCAAACGCGCCAAAAGCGTTCAAAGGAAACTCGACCTATTCGACGAGTGATTGAGGACAGATCCGTAACCCTACCAGCCAACTGGTCAAATTTTCTGGCGCTTCCTGAAAATAAGAGCGACCTGGCAAACTTCTTAACACACGAACTGGCAAGGAGTGCTCCACACAACAAAACTGTTATTGTGGCTGGTGGATTACACAAAGACGACGAGGTATTGTCATCTCGGCCATCGATTGATGTTACACCACTACAAGCACACCATGAAGAGGCAGACACCCGGATCGTCCTGCACTGTCAACAATGATGCTGAAACAATCGTTGTTTCTGCTCGGGACACAGATATTCTTGTACTCCTCATTGCACATTACCACCAAATGTCTTGCACACAACTCTGGATGAAAGCTGGAACCGCCAAAAAACGCAAATACATACCTGTCCATACCATCTGCGAGAACTTACCTTTCGGTGAGGATGGTCTTGAATCAATGGTTGCCTTTCATTCATTGACTGTGACAGTGTTTCATACATTGCTGGGCATAGCAAGAAGACTTCGTGGAAAGTATTCCTAACGGACCACCACCTTCTTCTCGATCTTGGTCGGGATCCTCTTACTGACAGCACCATCCGAAAAACGGAGAAGCTCATGTGCAAAATATATGGTCAGCCAGATCTGGATACCTGTGATGAAGTACGTGCCAAGCTATTCTGCAAGTGCAAGACGCCGGAGACACTGCCACCAACTTCTGATTCTCTCAAGTTCCATATAAAGAGAGCACATTATCAGGCTTTGGTATGGCGTCGAGCAAGCAGCAAAGATCCTGAGCTACCGTCACCGGATGGTCGTGGATGGTCACTTCAAGGTGGAAAGCTCGTACCACAGCTTACATCTCCCGTCCGTCCCAGATAGTTGTGCTGAACTGGTGTCGTGGTTGTGTGAAAACTGTGGAACTCAACGATGCAGTTGCAGAAAAAGTAACTTGCTGTGCACTGGTGCTTGCAAATGCAGTAACAGTGATTTGTGTAGAAACCATTAATGATTTGACCAGTCCATTTTAAGTTTTTTGGTTTTTGATGTAAAAAGAATCGATCGACCAATAAAACATAATGTCATCGGTGATTATTGTATCTATCATCCAATTTCATATAAGTACAGTTCGTCATAAGACCACAAGCATTTCCAAGATACGTCTATAATAAATTCCAGCAAAAATGACAAGTGTGGCGAACCCAATGATGTGTTCATCGGATTCCTCGACCATCAAAACATGGGTATAGACACCAAAATCATGTTCCTATTTAGCTTAGAACCAGTTATATGCAGCACAACATTTTGGAGGCGGCCATTTTGGATTTTTTGACAACCGCAGTAAGATAAACGTATTCTAGCAGAACAGAAAAGTCTGACGAACCTAATTGTGTGTTCATCGCATTCCTCGACCATCAAAACATGGGTATAGACACCAAGATCATGTTCCTATGTAGCTTAGAACCCGAGATATTAGCGGCACAGCATTTATATGGCGGCCATTTTGAATTTCTCATTTTTGATCATGAAGGAGGCATTTGCCAGCTTGGCAAACACCATATTCGGATTCAGCATACCCATGTTATGGTAAAACCGGTGTTTGTTTGCTTTTCCCCAGAAATGCCTACAGGACTTTTGTAAGAAGTATATCTCAGGAATTGACCTAGTCTACTAGTTTGGTTGTTCATTTGCTGCCAGTTCCACGCGTGATAGTATAGGAAGCAGTTCAAAGGTAAAAAATAAATGAAAACAAAAAGCCCACTTAAAACAAAAGGCCCACTGAGAACAATGAAAGCCGACTGAAACTAAAAAAAAACTACTGAACCAAATCAAAGCCCACTGAAACCAAAAAAAGCACACTGAAACAAAAAAAGCCCACAAAAAAAGGCCACAAACAAAAAAGCCCACTGAAACTAAAAAAAGCCCACTGAAACTTAAAAAAGTCCACTGAAACTAAAAAATCCCACTGAAACTTAAAAAATCCCACTGAAAAAAAAAATCCTACTGAAAAAAAAAAATCCCACTGAAACTAAAAAAAAGTCCACTGAAACAAAAAAATCCCACAAACTAAAAAAGCCCACCGAAACTAAAAAAAAACTGAAACTGAAAAAGCCCACTGAAACAAAAAAATCCCACAAACTTTTTTTTTTAAAAAGCCCACTGAAACTAAAAAAGCCCACTGAAAATAAAAAAGCCCACCGAAACAACAAAAAATCCCACTGAAACTATAAAATCCCACTGAAAACAAAAAAGTCCACTGAAACAAAAAAAGCCCACTGAAACAAAAAAAAAGCCCACTGAAAATGATAAAGCCCACTGAAACAAAAAAGTCCATTGAAAACAAAAAAGTCCACTGAAAACAAAAAAGTCCACTGAAAGAAAAAAGCCCACTGAAAACAAAAAAGCCCACTGAAAACAAACAAAAAACACTGAAAACAAAAAAAAGTCCACTGAAAACAAAAAAGTCCACCGAAAACAAAAAAGTCCACTGAAAACAAAAAAGTCCACTGAAAACAAAAAAAGTTCACTGAAAACAAAAAAGTCCACAAACTAAAAAAAGACCACTGAAAACAAAAAAAGTCCACTGAAAACAAAAAAGTCCACTGAAAATAAAAAAAAGTTCACTGAAAACAAAAAAAATCCCACTGAAAACAAAAAAAGGCCACTGAAAACAAAAAAACCCACTGAAAACAAAAAAAGTCCACTGAAAACAAAAAAGCCCACTGAAAACAAAAAAGCCCACTGAAAACAAAAAAAAGCCCACTGAAACCAAAAAAGCCCACTGAAAACAAAAATGCCCGCTGAAAACAAAAAAGCCAACTAAGAACAAAAAAAAACACTGAAAACAAAGCCCACTGAAAGCAAAAAAGCCTACTGAAAACAAAAAAGCCCATTGAAAACAAAAAAGCCCAATGAAAACAAAAAAGACCATTGAAAACAAAAAAGCCCACTGAAAACAAAAAAGCCCATTGAAAACAAAAAAGCCCAATGAAAACAAAAAAGCCCCCTGAAAACAAAAAAAGACCACTGAAAACAAAAAAGCCCACTGAAAACAAAAAGGACCACTGAAAATAAAAAAGTCCACTGAAAACAAAAAAGTCCACTGAAAACAAAAAAGGCCACTGAAAACAAAAAAGTCCACTGAAAACAAAAAAGGCCACTGAAAACAAAAAAGTCCACTGAAAACAAAAAAGGCCACTGAAAACAAAAAGCCCACTGAAAACAAAAAAGCACACTGAAAACAAAAAAGACCACTGAAAATTAAAAAGTCCACTGAAAACAAAAAAAGACCACTGAAAACAAAAAAGTCCACTGAAAACAAAAAAGTCCACTGACAACAAAAAAGCCCACTGAAAACAAAAAAGCCCACTGAAAACAAAAAAGCCCACTGAAAATTAAAAAGCCCACTGAAAACAAAAAAGTCCACTGAAAACAAAAAAGTCCACTGACAACAAAAAAGCCCACTGAAAACAAAAAAGCCCACTGATAACAAAAAAGCCCACTGAAAATTAAAAAGCTCACTGAAAACAAAAAAGCCCACTGAAACCAAAAAGGTCCGCTGAAAACAAAAATGTCCACTGAAAATAAAAAAAGTCCACTGAAAACAAAAAAGTACACTGAAAACAAAAAAGTACACTGAAAACAAAAAAGCCCACTGAAAACAAAAAAGTCCACTGAAAACAAAAAAGTCCATTGAAAACTAAAAGGCCCACTGAAAACTAAAAAGCCCACTGGAAACATACAAATCATCCAATGATAACACGGTGGACATTTTTTTTTTTTTTTTCGTGAGTTCGGCGTTCATGGTTATTAACTTTGGACCTAATTTCCGCGGCAAACATTTAACCACTTAATTGTTCTGGCGGCACGTTACTTAAAGTCTGTTTTGAC
Organism: Eriocheir sinensis; assembly: GCF_024679095.1. Taxonomy (NCBI): domain Eukaryota; kingdom Metazoa; phylum Arthropoda; class Malacostraca; order Decapoda; family Varunidae; genus Eriocheir; species Eriocheir sinensis. The sequence continues at coordinate 110,059 of NW_026112277.1, forward strand.
GGCGTTGGCACCACACAAACACCGCCAGCGAGTGTTTTACCGACTAATTGTTTCCGTCGGTTCTGTACGACCACTCTTAACTCGCTGTGAAGTCTACTGTTTTTAGTGTCCGGTGTTTTTTACTCTCTTAATCTGTGGAGTTTTATCCACCTACTAGTAATTGTTTCAGGAAGGTTTTTTACGATCACCATAAACCTGTGAACTCTTTTTTATGATATTACTCTCCCATGATGTGTTGCCAACAACGACATAACCCAGTAATGTTGTTTTACACATCACAAGTCACAAGGATAGCTAACTCGACATGTCTTGCCAGTAAATAAACATGGCTTTTCTAATTCATTTATATGACACGAAGATAAAATCTTATCAAGAAATATACTGATTTGTAATATTATAAGTCTTTTTATTAACCACATCGGAAGTTAACACGACCGATTTTATCAGCAAACATTTCACTAACATTTTTTTTTTTAATGTCGCAACTATTTTACCGGCAAAAAACTAACTTTTGCTCAGAAGGGAGCCGATTACTCTTCATTACCCACAATGATGAAAAAATCACCTTATTTGTCCCATGTCTCACTAATATTTAATCTTCTGTGTTTTATTATAATTTAATGTTATTTTAGCCTGGCAGCACGGAACACCTTGCCACGAGTCCACGTACCCGGGCTCGATCCCCACCCGGGGCAGTCGATGCCCAGTTCACCCAGCTGTTTATCCTCTCCTGAGAACTGGTCGATGAATGGGCGTCTGGGGAAACACAGGGAAGATGAGCTGTGGTAACCTGGGTGACACACCTGGGCACTTTTTCCTAACTAACCACAGGTTCAACGGCCAATGAAACTGAGATGAGCACCGAGGCCACGCGCAGCTCAGCGTGTGCCTCAACTGTACAATTAAGCCACGGCATTTACGAACAGACAGACTGTTCAAATTACCTTTTTTGTGTTCGCATTAATCTTCTGATGCCATGAATACAGTTACAAAACGGTATTTTCCTTGCGTGTCTTTTCCACTATCAGCGGGGAACAGAGTCGTAAAATATCGTGTGCAGTCCCCGGGGTGGAAATTAATGTTCTGACTCCTAATACTTTAAGCGCCGTTATCCCGGCAACATTTTCTCTCATATTAACATTTTTTCGACTTTACCAGCACGAACACACTTACTCGTTATTATGAAATGGTAAATTAAATTTTTTCTAGTCGACCAGGAATATAATTTTACTCTTTTAATACACTAACCATTTTTCCCCTCAGCAGTACATTTGACAAGCTTCATTTTCATATCGTACTTCATAATTCTTCCTGACAACCCGACTTGACCAGCTCGTGTTTCCTCTTTTCTTTATATTCATATTCATTATTATTTTACAAGCTCAGCAGGACCGAGCACACATTCCGCACTTCCACATCGTACTGTCGTAACACATCCTGACATCGGGACTTAAGTTGTTAAGAAGTCGATGTTTCCTCATTAATATTCCGCGGCCATTAATACACAGGTCGCGTCTGGCTTTCCCGCTTCCTCTTGAACAACTCACTCACAACCCTGGCAGCTCACGACGCCTCGGAAATTGACTCTTTATTTATTCTGGTGGTATTAAATAGTTGTTACGACTTTTTTTTTTACTTACATTTCACAACTCGCTCAATACCTTGGCTATTTACGACTCCTTGGAAGTTATCTTTTCTTTCTTTTCTGGTGTAAATAATTGAATAGGTATGACAATTTGGTTGGCACGTTTTTGTTCTATTTCCTTTTTCTTTTTCTCTTTTTTTTTTATTCCACTTCACAACTCACTAGCTTGAACATTCACGACACCTCGGGATTTGACTTCTTATTGATTCTTTTGGTATTACTAAATTAATAACTATGACAGTTTGGGAAGCATATTTCTTATACTTCCACATCGCAACTCACCCACAAACTTGAAGAAATACGAAACCTCGGATATTGAGTTTTTTCTTGTGTCTTAATGAGTGTGACAATTTGGATGATTTTTTTTTTTCACTTCGCAGCTCATTCACAATTCACAGTTCACGAGGCGTAGGAAATTAACACCTTTTTTGTGTTGTTGTTCTTAATTTAATAGCTATGGCGGCTTCACAAGAACTCGAATATTAACTCATTTATAGTGTTAGTAATGTAATAGCTATGGCAAGTTAAGTATCACCGTTCTTTTTTAGCTTTCTACCTCTCGCAACTCACTCATAACATTGATCGAACATTAGACCTCGGAAATTGCAAGCATTTTCTGGCGTTACAAAATTAATAGCCATTTTTTTTATTTCTTTTTACCTCTTTCAAATCACTCCTTACCTTTACACACACAAGCTACATATCGACAAGCCCCATCTCGGATTTTTTTTTGTGTGTTGACATATTAAGGCTACGAATTACGCCTCCATACTCCTTAATACCAACAATACTAGGTAGCAAAACTTTTGCTTCTCCTTCGACTCTTTCAACTCTCTCACAACCTTTGCAGACTCAAAACTCTTATACAGAGCATTACTCCTTTTAAACAATCTCTTTTGACATTAAAGGATTGTGGTACAGTCGCGGAAATGAGTTCATGTACCCACTGTGGTAAGCCTTCCCCCCAACCGGCAACGTCGCAGTAGTACTACTCAAGTGTTGTTGTGAATGAACGGTGTTCGTCGTGCTCGGGTGTGAGTGGCGGAGAGGTTCACTGCTATTCAGGAAGTGTAAGGGAGGCTTTATTCTTAATTAAGAGGTGAAAATAAATGTAGGATGTGTATGTAACACATGTTAAACCAAAATATCACTACAAAATAATAACAGCAGAGAGAAGACGAGACGTATTATCTAGAGTCGAGATGATGCTCCGCTCCTCCATCAGCATTTACGTGTGAACGTGTGCACTCTCTCTCTCTCTCTCTCTCTCTCTCTCTCTCTCTCTCTCTCTCTCTCTTCAGACACGAGAGAGATTTGATTTGATTTGATCAATTTATTACGCCCAGTGGACGTCAGACAAGTACAAAATAAGGAAATACAATATTGCGGAGACATTAGACAAGGTTTCACAATAAACATGGTCTAAATAGTAGTGAATCAGGTACACATCAGGGTACATAGGAGACAACACACACACACACACACACACACACACACACACACACACACACACACACAAGAAATAAAGAAACAAATGCAGAGTTCTTTCAGTATCCCTGTATATGGACAGCAACTGTGCAGGGGAGAAGAACTGGCGGAGACGGTACAGAACGCCCAGCCTCGAGGAAGCTGATTTAGTAAGAGATGAGATATGAAGTTTCCAGTTGAGATTTTGAGTTAAGGATAGACCGAGGATGTTTAGTGTTGAGGAAGGTGATAGCTGGGTGTTGTCAAAGAATAGGGGATAGTTGTTTGGAAGATTGTGTCGAGTGGATAGGTGGAGAAACTGTGTTTTTGAGGCGTTGAAGGACACCAGGTTCTTCTTGCCCCAATCGGAAATAATAGTAAGGGCTGAGGCTAAGCGTTCTGCAGCCTCCAGCCTTGAGTCGTTAAGTTCCTGAAGGGTGGGTCTTCTATTAAAAGAAGTTGAATAATGCAGAGTGGAATCATCGGCGTAGGAATGGATAGGACAGTTCGTTTTGGAAAGAAGATCATCAATGAACAACAGAAAAAGAGTGGGAGATAGGACAGAACCCTGTGGGACACCACTGTTAATAGATTTAGGGGAAGAACAGTGACCGTCTACCACGGCAGAAATAGAACGGTCAGAAAGGAAACTGGAGATAAAGGTACAGAGAGAAGGATAGAAACCGTAGGAGGGTAGTTTAGAAAGCAAAGATTTGTGCCAGACCTATCATACGCTTTTGATATGTCCAGCGCAATAGCAAAGGTTTCACCGAAACGGCTAAGGTTGACCAATATAATATATATATATATATATATATATATATATATATATATATATATATATATATATATATATATATATATATATATATATATATATATATATATATATATATATATATATATATATATATATATATATATATATATATATATATATATATATATATATATATATATCTATATATATATATATATATATATATATATATATATATATATATATATATATATATCGTCGACACTTGTGTTTCCATGCTACTATTAATGATTACTGTATAAGCTATCACGGAGTTGTTGTCTCGTCGTTTCTGTCACTTGGTTACCTGTCTAACTAATGAGTGTTTGATTGCTGTTTTGCTCTTCGCAATTGATTATCTCCTCCTTTTCTTCTTTTTGTCTCTTTTATCTTTACTTCTTCCTTCTTTTCTTACTTGTTTCGGTTTTCTTTATTCTTTTCTTATTAATTGACTTAGGTATTATCACTTTTCCCCTTCAAACATAATCTTTATTCCCCGTTGTTGGCGTGTGTTTGTTTCTTTTCGTGTACAGAAGTCGTCCCAAACTTAATAATATATTCTTACGTCTTTATATCGGCGTCGGAGACGCCGATCAACAGATTGTCCAACTTCTTGTTGTTGTTCTCTTCAAGTTGTTTTCCTGGCTTACCCATGCATTGTAGACATGGCATTGTATAATAACATTTATTAGACCTGATTAATCCTACAACATGGCATTATAAACAAAATCAACTTATTTTTATTTATTATTATTATTTTCATTTTTTTTACGCCTTGGCCTGTGGCGCCGGTAGGCCTTCATAGGGGGGCCTGATGGCCGGACCCAGCCCGTTGTGGTACAGGCAAGTGTTTATAATGGCACCATCTTTAATTCTCAGCATTTTTCATTTTAGACCCTTAATTACATAATATTAGTTGTTGGGGGGGTGTTGGAGGGTCATGCGACGGCGATCTACCACAGGTTTTGTGCTATTAACACTTGTTTTAAATTCAACAGTAAAAGTGTATTGCTTTGATTATCTTTCTTAAACCTCCACCAACTTCAAACTTTTATACCGAAGATTCATGGATTTGCTTATTTGTCGAGTGGCTCAGTGAAGTTTTCCAGAGGGTTCCATTATATATTTTCGTCTTTTTTTTACAAGTAAAAAACGTATCATTTTTATGTTTTTTTTATAAACCTTCATCAACTTCAAACTTTTTGTCATAAGGTTCATAGCTATGTTTGTTTGTTTGTTCGGTGTAGGGAGGTCTTCCAAAACGTTCCGTTATATTCTCGGTCTTTTTATCTGTATGCTACAAACGGAAACGCGCAAGGCATTTTTTATGCTGTCTCGGAAACCTTCACCAACTTCAAACATTTTGTTCATAGTGTTTTTTACGTCACTTTTCTTTTTCTGGTGCTATTTTTCTGACAAAAACTTAGCGCCGTAATTACTCTCATTACTTTTCAACAACACCCCCCCCCCTAAAAAAAAAATAATAATAACATCGCCGCGTTATGCCCCCCCCCCCCCCCAACACACCCACACCCACACACCCACACCCACACCCACCCATCCACACACACACACACACACGCACTGTGTTGATGCAGGCCACCGGCCTCAAAATAGGTCTGCTGTCTGCCCTGACTTCTAAGATTCCCCTCCTAGTTTGGTTGTTCATTTGCTGCCAGTTCCACGCGTGATAGTATAGGAAGCAGTTCAAAGGTAAAAAATAAATGAAAACAAAAAGCCCACTTAAAACAAAAGGCCCACTGAGAACAATGAAAGCCGACTGAAACTAAAAAAAAACTACTGAACCAAATCAAAGCCCACTGAAACCAAAAAAAGCCCACTGAAACAAAAAAAGCCCACAAAAAAAGGCCACAAACAAAAAAGCCCACTGAAACTAAAAAAAGCCCACTGAAACTTAAAAAAGTCCACTGAAACTAAAAAAAGCCCACTGAAACTTAAAAAATCCCACTGAAAAAAAAAATCCTACTGAAAAAAAAAAATCCCACTGAAACTAAAAAAAAGCCCACTGAAAGAAAAAAATCCCACAAACTAAAAAAGCCCACCGAAACTAAAAAAAAAAACACTGAAACTGAAAAAGCCCACTAAAACAAAAAAATCCCACAAACTTTTTTTTTTAAAAAAGCCCACTGAAACTAAAAAATCCCACTGAAACTAAAAAAGCCCACCGAAACAACAAAAAATCCCACAGAAACTATAAAAGCCCACTGAAAATGATAAAGCCCACTGAAACAAAAAAGTCCATTGAAAACAAAAAAGTCCACTGAAAACAAAAAAGTCCACTGAAAGAAAAAAGCCCACTGAAAACAAAAAAGCCCACTGAAAACAAACAAAAAACACTGAAAACAAAAAAAAGTCCACTGAAAACAAAAAAGTCCACCGAAAACAAAAAAGTCCACTGAAAACAAAAAAGTCCACTGAAAACAAAAAAAGTTCACTGAAAATAAAAAAGTCCACAAACTAAAAAAAGACCACTGAAAACAAAAAAAGTCCACTGAAAACAAAAAAGTCCACTGAAACTAAAAAAAGTCCTCTGAAAACAAAAAAAGTTCACTGAAAACAAAAAACTCCACTGCAAACAAAAAAAACCACTGAAAACAAAAAAAGCCCACTGAAAACAAAAAAGACCACTGAAAACAAAAAAAGTCCACTGAAAACAAAAAAGCCCACTGAAAACAAAAATGCCCGATGAAAACAAAAAAGCCCACTGAAAACAAAAAAGCCCACTGAAAACAAAGCCCACTGAAAACAAAGCCCACTGAAAAAAAAGCCCACTGAAAACAAAGCCCACTGAAAACAAGAAAGCCCACTGACAACAAAAAAGCCAATGAAAGCAAAACAAAACACTGAAAACAAAAAAAACACTGAAAACAAAAAAAAACACTGAAAACAATAAAAACAACTGAAAACAAATAAAGCCCCTTGAAAACAAATAAAGCCCACTGAAAACAAAAAAAGTCCACTGAAAACAAAAAAGTCCACTGAAAACAAAAAAGACCGCTGAAAACAAAAAAGTCCACTGAAAACAAAAAAGTCCACTGAAAATAAAAAAAAAGTCCACTGAAACAAAAAAGAAAAAAGTCCTGAAAACAAAAAGTCCACTGAAAACAGAAAAGCCCACTGAAACTAAAAAAAGCCCACTGAAAACAAAAAAGCCCACTGAAAACAAAAAAGCCCACTGAAAACAAAAAAAGCCCACTGAAACCAAAAAAGCCCACTGAAACTAAGAAAAGCCCACTGAAAACAAAAAAGTCCACAGAAAACAAAAAAGTCCACTGAGAATAAAAAAAGTTCACTGAAAACATAAAAAGCCCACTGAAAACAAAAAAAGTCCACTGAAAACAAAAAAGCCCACTGAAAACAAAAAAGTCCACTGAAAACAAAAAAGCCCACTGAAAACAAAAAAGCCCACTGAAAACAAAAAAAGCCCACTGAAACCAAAAAAGCCCACTGAAAACAAAAATGCCCGCTGAAAACAAAAAAGCCATCTGAAAACAAAAAAGTCCACTGAAAACAAAAAAGCCCACTGAAAACAAAGCCCACTGAAAGCAAAAAAAACCTCTGAAAACAAAAAAGCCCATTGAAAACAAAAAAGCCCAATGAAAACAAAAAAGCCCATTGAAAACAAAAAAAGCCCAATGAAAACAAAAAAGCCCACTGAAAACAAAAAAGCCCACTGAAAACAAAAAAGGCCACTGAAAACAAAAAAGGCCACTGAAAACAAAAAGCCCACTGAAAACAAAAAAGCCCACTGAAAACAAAAAAGCCCACTGAAACCAAAAAAGCCCACTGAAACCAAAAAAGCCCACTGAAACTAAAAAAAGCCCACTGAAAACAAAAAAGTCCTCAGAAAACAAAGAAGTCCACTGAAAATAAAAAAAGTTCACTAAAAACAAAAAAAATCCCACTGAAAACAAAAAAAGGCCACTGAAAAAAAAAAACTGAAAACAAAAAAAGTCCACTGAAAACAAAAAAGCCCACTGAAAACAAAAAAGCCCACTGAAAACCAAAAAAAGCCCACTGAAACCAAAAAAGCCCACTGAAAACAAAAATGCCCGCTGAAAACAAAAAAGCCAACTGAGAACAAAAAAAACCACTGAAAACAAAGCCCACTGAAAGCAAAAAAGCCTACTGAAAACAAAAAAGCCCATTGAAAACAAAAAAGCCCACTGAAAACAAAAAAGCCCATTGAAAACAAAAAAGCCCAATGAAAACAAAAAAGCCCCCTGAAAACAAAAAAAGACCACTGAAAACAAAAAAGCCCACTGAAAACAAAAAGGACCACTGAAAACAAAAAAGGCCACTGAAAACAGAAAGCCCACTGAAAACAAAAAAGCCCCCTGAAAACAAAAAAAGACCACTGAAAACAAAAAAGTCCACTGAAAACAAAAAAGTCCACTGAAAACAAAAAAGTCCACTGAAAACAAAAAAGTCCACTGAAAACAAAAAAGGCCACTGAAAACAGAAAGTCCACTGAAAACAAAAAAGCACACTGAAAACAAAAAAGACCACTGAAAATTAAAAAGTCCACTGAAAACAAAAAAAGTCCACTGACAACAAAAAAGCCCACTGAAAACAAAAAAGCCCACTGAAAACAAAAAAGCCCACTGAAAATTAAAAAGCCCACTGAAAACAAAAAAGTCCACTGAAAACAAAAAAGTCCACTGACAACAAAAAAGCCCACTGAAAACAAAAAAGCCCACTGATAACAAAAAAGCCCACTGAAAATGAAAAAGCCCACTGAAAACAAAAAAGCCCACTGAAACCAAAAAGGTCCGCTGAAAACAAAAATGTCCACTGAAAATAAAAAAGTCCACTGAAAACAAAAAAGTACACTGAAAACAAAAAAGTACACTGAAAACAAAAAAGCCCACTGAAAACAAAAAAAGTCCACTGAAAACAAAAAAGTCCATTGAAAACTAAAAGGCCCACTGAAAACTAAAAAGCCCACTGGAAACATACAAATCATCCAATGATAACACGGTGGACATTTTTTTTTTTTTCGCGAGTTCGGCGTTCATGTGTGTGATGCAGATGAGGAGGCAGGTCACCTTGTGTTATGGCCACTCTTATAACCTTTTGATCTTTGTAATCGATTAGTTTTCCCTTGAAATGCTTTCTTAATTATATTCGCTTGTCTTTCTTTTTTTTTTCGTCATTTAGATTTGTATCTATTTTGTATTTTTATTTATTTTGTAAAATTATTTACTCCTTATTTACTATGTTTATTTACTTTTTTATTGGTTTCTGTGCATAATTATTGCATTTTTTTACGGTTATTAACTTTGGACCTAATTTCCGCGGCAAACATTTAACCACTTAATTGTTCTGGCGGCACGTTACTTAAAGTCTGTTTTGACGGCGTTGGCACCACACAAACACCGCCAGCGAGTGTTTTACCGACTAATTGTTTCCGTCGGTTCTGTACGACCACTCTTAACTCGCTGTGAAGTCTACTGTTTTTAGTGTCCGGTGTTTTTTACTCTCTTAATCTGTGGAGTTTTATCCACCTAATTGTTTCAGGAAGGTTTTTTACGATCACCATAAACCTGTGAACTCTTTTTATGATATTACTCTCCCATGATGTGTTGCCAACAACGACATAACCCAGTAATGTTGTTTTACACATCACAAGTCACAAGGATAGCTAGTAACTCGACATGTCTTGCCAGTAAATAAACATGGCTTTTCTAATTCATTTATATGACACGAAGATAAAATCTTATCAAGAAATATACTGATTTGTAATATTATAAGTCTTTTTATTAACCACATCGGAAGTTAACACGACCGATTTTATCAGCAAACATTTCACTAACATTTTTTTTTTATGTCGCAACTATTTTACCGGCAAAAAACTAACTTTTGCTCACAAGGGAGCCGATTACTCTTCATTACCCACAATGATGAAAAAATCACCTTATTTGTCCCATGTCTCACTAATATTTAATCTTCTGTGTTTTATTATAATTTAATGTTATTTTAGCCTGGCAGCACGGAACACCTTGCCACGAGTCCACGTACCCGGGCTCGATCCCCACCCGGGGCAGTCGGTGCCCAGTTCACCCAGCTGTTTATCCTCTCCTGAGAACTGGTCGATGAATGGGCGTCTGGGGAAACACAGGGAAGATGAGCTGTGGTAACCTGGGTGACACACCTGGGCACTTTTTCCTAACTAACCACAGGTTCAACGGCCAATGAAACTAAGATGAGCACCGAGGCCACGCGCAGCTCAGCGTGTGCCTCAACTGTACAATTAAGCCACGGCATTTACGAACAGACAGACTGTTCAAATTACCTTTTTTGTGTTCGCATTAATCTTCTGATGCCATGAATACAGTTACAAAACGGTATTTTCCTTGCGTGTCTTTTCCACTATCAGCGGGGAACAGAGTCGTAAAATATCGTGTGCAGTCCCCGGGGTGGAAATTAATGTTCTGACTCCTAATACTTTAAGCGCCGTTATCCCGGCAGCATTTTCTCTCATATTAACATTTTTTCGACTTTACCAGCACGAACACACTTACTCGTTATTATGAAATGGTAAATAAAAAATTTTCTAGTCGACCAGGAATATAATTTTACTCTTTTAATACACTAACCATTTTTCCCCTCAGCAGTACATTTGACAAGCTTCATTTTCATATCGTACTTCATAATTCTTCCTGACAACCCGACTTGACCAGCTCGTGTTTCCTCTTTTCTTTATATTCATATTCATTATTATTTTACAAGCTCAGCAGGACCGAGCACACATTCCGCACTTCCACATCGTACTGTCGTAACACATCCTGACATCGGGACTTAAGTTGTTAAGAAGTCGATGTTTCCTCATTAATATTCCGCGGCCATTAATACACAGGTCGCGTCTGGCTTTCCCGCTTCCTCTTGAACAACTCACTCACAACCCTGGCAGCTCACGACGCCTCGGAAATTGACTCTTTATTTATTCTGGTGGTATTAAATAGTTGTTACGACTTTTTTTTTTACTTACATTTCACAACTCGCTCAATACCTTGGCTATTTACGACTCCTTGGAAGTTATCTTTTCTTTCTTTTCTGGTGTAAATAATTGAATAGGTATGACAATTTGGTTGGCACGTTTTTGTTCTATTTCCTTTTTCTTTTTCTCTTTTTTTTTTTATTCCACTTCACAACTCACTAGCTTGACCATTCACGACACCTCGGGATTTGACTTCTTATTGATTCTTTTGGCATTACTAAATTAATAACTATGACAGTTTGGGAAGCATATTTCTTATACTTCCACATCGCAACTCACCCACAAACTTGAAGAAATACGAAACCTCGGATATTGAGTTTTTTCTTGTGTCTTAATGAGTGTGACAATTTGGATGATTTTTTTTTTCCACTTCGCAGCTCATTCACAATTCACAGTTCACGAGGCGTAGGAAATTAACACCTTTTTTGTGTTGTTGTTCTTAATTTAATAGCTATGGCGGCCTTACAAGAACTCGAATATTAACTCATTTATAGTGTTAGTAATGTAATAGCTATGACAAGTTAAGTATCACCGTTCTTTTTTAGCTTCCTACCTCTCGCAACTCACTCATAACATTGATCGAACATTAGACCTCGGAAATTGCAAGCATTTTCTGGCGTTACAAAATTAATAGCCATTTTTTATTTCTTTTTACCTCTTTCAAATCACTCCTTACCTTTACACACACAAGCTACATATCGACAAGCCCCATCTCGGAATTTTTTTTGTGTGTTGACATTTTAAGGCTACGAATTACGCCTCCATACTCCTTAATACCAACAATACTAGGTAGCAAAACTTTTGCTTCTCCTTCGACTCTTTCAACTCTCTCACAACCTTTGCAGACTCAAAACTCTTATACAGAGCATTACTCCTTTTAAACAATCTCTTTTGACATTAAAGGATTGTGGTACAGTCGCGGAAATGAGTTCATGTACCCACTGTGGTAAGCCTTCCCCCCAACCGGCAACGTCGCAGTAGTACTACTCAAGTGTTGTGAATGAACGGTGTTCGTCGTGCTCGGGTGTGAGTGGCGGAGAGGTTCACCGCTATTCAGGAAGTGTAAGGGAGGCTTTATTCTTAATTAAGAGGTGAAAATAAATGTAGGATGTGTATGTAACACATGTTAAACCAAAATATCACTACAAAATAATAACAGCAGAGGGAAGACGAGACGTATTATCTAGAGTCGAGATGATGCTCCGCTCCTCCATCAGCATTTACGTGTGAACGTGTGCACTCTCTCTCTCTCTCTCTCTCTCTCTCTCTCTCTCTCTCTCTCTCTCTCTCTCTCTTCAGACACGAGAGAGATTTGATTTGATTTGATCAATTTATTACGCCCAGTGGACGTCAGACAAGTACAAAATAAGGAAATACAATATTGCGGAGACATTAGACAAGGTTTCACAATAAACATGGTCTAAATAGTAGTGAATCAGGTACACATCAGGGTACATAGGAGACAACACACACACACACACACACACACACACACACACACACACACACACACACACAAGAAATAAAGAAACAAATGCAGAGTTCTTTCAGTATCCACCAAAGTGTGGATATTGTACAAGAATTTCATCCAAAATATCATCCTTTAACAAATATTTACAAAGATTGATCAAATCTTGGTCCTGTGGCAGCAGATGTCTAACGACGGGACATTCTAAACAATAGTGGCGGATGGTATTGGCTGCCGGAAGGTCGCACAGTCTGCACGAGGAGTGATGAGGTACATCCACCGCCTGTGACACCTGCCACAACGGTCGGTACCCCAGCCTTAGCCTGGCACTCACCACATTGTGTTGCCGCACCATGAGTTCGTGGCGACGATACTTGTGGGTGTAGTGAACAAAATGTTCATAGTGTCTTATGGAAACACTGTCGCCTCTTTCAGCGTTTCTTCGTTGCACTACTAAGGCATGCGAGGCAGAGTTCAGTAAGTGTCTATAGCACTGAAGAGAGGGTAAGGCAGGCACATCGGTATCGACCAGGGCACAAGCAGCCTTTGCTAGACTATCTGCGGTGTCATTGGCCGCAAGTCCAACATGAGAGGGTACCCATAGGAAAGCTATCACAAGGGAACAATCACGGGCTATGGCTAGCTGATGATGTATCCTATTCACTACACTAAGGCACACTGGTCGCGGAGAGGAGAGGGCGTGAAGCGCTGACTGGGAGTCACAGACAATCACTCCGTTCATTCTTTCCTGAGTGAGAAGAGTCGTGGCATCCAGGAGGCCATGGAGCTCACAATAGGTGGAAGTGGACGCATTGGCGAGTCTGCGGCCGGCACATCTGCCACCTCCTGGCGGGTCAATGGTGGGAGAGAACACGCCACACGCTGCACTCCCGTCTGCCTGCACAGATCCGTCAACGTAGAGGTGGTGAGCGGAGGGAGCCAAACCAGTCACGCTGGCGATAGTCTCCAGAGCCAGTTGTTTCTGTAGGGACGGGGGGTCAACTTTGGAGGCTGGAGTATAGGAGACAGCTGGCAGAGGTACCCGCCAAGGCGGTAGAGTCGGGTCGATTTCCGTAGCAGGGACATCAATGTTGAACCTGGTTAGAGTGGTACACACCCTCTTGATGAGGTTGCAGCCACCCGGTCGAATCAAGTGTCGTGGTGCGTCTGGGACCAGCGCTACTCTAATGACGTTGGAGTAGTGAGGTGCAAGGTGGGGTGAGCGCAGACACTTTACGGTAAAGTAGGTGACGTTAGTGTAGACTTGATCAACAAGTGGTGACAAGTTGAGTTCTGACTGCATGTTAACAACCCTGGTGGGGGCTTAGCAACCGAGAATAAATCTCATGACCCGGTTTTGGAATCTCTCTAGAGGCTCAAGTGACGATGGTGGAAGCTGATATAACGCAGGAGAAAGGTAGTCAATAACCGAGCGCAGGAACAGGGTGTAGATGGTCTTGGCAATATGGATGGCAATTCCAGTGGCATTGTTGGCAAGCCATTTAACGGGGGCGAAGCGCTGCTGCAGTTTGTCCAGGAGGTCTTGCACGATGGGATGGATTCGTTGCCGTGCAGGTATGGCTGGGGTTATTCGAACAGGTGCACCCAGGTAGAGGTACTTTGTGCAGTGAGGGACAACTCTACCTCCCATGGTGAAGTGTGGAAGTGCTCTCGGAATGCGATATAAAAATATCCTACTTTTTTCTGGAGATATGACAAGGCCACAAGTAGTAGATGGATCATAGAAACTGTTAAGGAGGAGCTGGAGATCTTGGGGAGAGGTTGAGTGAATACAAATGTCATCGGCATAACAGGTCACTGTAGTTTCCGGGATGTTAGGCAGGAGAGAGAGGACGCGGTGCATAAGGACATTAAACAAAAATGGACTAAAAACACCTCCCTGGGGAGTGGCCAGTTCGTAGCTATTGGGTGTGCTGCACGCTCCTTTGAAAAGGACTCGAGCAGTTCTATTGCAAAGGTATCCCTGTATCCACTTCAGTAAACGTCCCTTCACGCCAAAGTCAACAAGTTGATCAAGGATAATTTCTCTATTTGCAGTATCAAAAGCACTCTTCAGATCCAGGAATGCAACAACACTAGTGGAGGAGAGGCGGAAGTAAAGCTCTAGAAGGCAATGATGAGTCCCTCTCTGCGGCAGGAAACCACAGAGGCTATTAGAGAGGTTGGGCTGGAGACGGTACATTAGACGGGCAAGGAATATGCGCTCAAGCACCTTACTGAACCACGACGTTAGTGAGATAGGCCGAAACTTATCAGTGCCAGGCTTGGGGATGGGTACAATGATACTGGAAGTCCATGCTGGAGGCACGTGTCCTCTCCGAAAGCAGAGATTGTAGAGGCGAAGAAGAGGGTTGCCAGGGACCTGCTGGAGAAGACGCAGAACTGCGTATGTAATGCCATCCTCCCCCGGAGCTGTAGACTTGCCCTTCAGGAGGGCACGGCTGAGTTCATCGTCGGTGATTAGAACATCATCATCCTCATCTGTGCGCAGTAGCGCACTCATCAGACGCAGAGAACGATGGCATGTCCCAGTGGCGAGAGCGTCCCGAACAGGTGCAGGGAGGCTGGTGGCTCTTGACTGTTCGGACCAGGCTTCATTAAGGAACTGGGCATATTCAGCTGGGCAGTGGTGGAGAGCAGTAGGGGCTTTCCTCTTGATGAGCTTATTGATGAGGTGCCACTTGGAGCCTACACTAGTAAGGTGATTGATGCTGCTGGTGAGTGACTGCCATGAGTCTCGCTGAACACACTGCTGTAGGGCCACAAATTCGTCTCTGGATCTCTGGTATTGGTGAAGATGGTCGGGAGTTGGTTGTCTTTGAAAGGCAAGGCCATCCTGCACTGCCTTCCTTTCCGCCTGAAGCAATCGGTCATTGAGCGTCTTGGTGTCAGCTCCAGGGCGCCTTTTGATGTGTGGTCTGGTGACGTAATGGCTGTAGAAGTCATGTGTTGATCTCACAAGAGAGGAATAGAGTGCATCAGGGGAATCAAAGTTGAAGGTAGGGAGCAGGTCGGTCACGTAAGAGATTTAAGTGGGGCAGTATTTCGGGGGAATGATGACGCGGGTGCGGGTATGTGTGACAGGTGGTGTGGATGGCAGTGAGTAGTAGAAGCTGAGGGCAACATGGTCTGAGAACAGCACAGGGATGGATGAGCACTTGACATGGGACGCCACAAGACCGGATGTGACTATGTAATCCAACGTGCCTCCGTGTGAGTGAGTGGCTCCTCCAGTGTCCCAGCGGCTGAGTCGGTGGCGCTTGATGTAGTTGAGAAGACGAAGCCCATTCCGATTCGGGAGTGGAGAGGCGTCACCAAGGTCAGGGTGACGGGCATTAAAATCGCCCATGTATATCATCCCGTGAAGCGATGGAGGCGGCAGGTCATCCAGCTGTATTATTCCCGGAGCGGAGTACACATTACAGAGGTGAAGCTTGCCATTCCCGAAGGTTATTTCCAGCAGCTGTTATGTCATGCCCTCACCCGCTGATGTTTGTATGAGTTTATGAGTGACAGAGGCGTGCACGTAGCTGGTAAGTCCATTCCTTACAGGATGAACATAGGACACGTAACCAGTAAGTGGGGAAGCATCTCTGTCACCTAGCAGAGGACCAACAAAAGTTTCCTGAATGAAGACTACGGATGGATGATGTTGGTATACATAGCCCTTTAGAGCAGCAAGCCTGGCGACGTTCCTTATGCCACGCGCATTCCAAGAGATGATCTTAAGCTCCATTGACCTATCGAAGTCTATTCCTAGGATTACGGGAAATGCGCGTGGCGGTGTGTGTGGCGGGGGTGGTTGGGCGTGCCTCAGTACGTTGTGCTCCACGAGGAGGAGGAGGCGTTGCCCTCCCCTCGGTCAGCCTCTCCACGGTAGAAACGAGGGTGTCCATCCTCTCGGTGAGTGTGGTGACGTTGGTGATCAGGGTCAGGTGAGCTTCAACGAAGAGAGTCGAGCTTGGCTTTTGTGGTGGTGAATTTTGAAGCCAGTTCATCCAATCGAGACTCAAGGGAATCCAGCCGTGCTGTTAGGTTGTTAACTTTCGACGTAAGGGAGGAGACGGTTTCACGAAGGGCAACAACTTTGGCATGATGTGAGGGTGAGACTGAGTCACGTGAAGCAGGTGTGGGAGCGGCGTGCGACAACGCTGGCGGGGGAGCGGGAGGGGATGCGGGCCTGACCCGGCGTTTGGCACATCCGTGCCACACGTTCACTCCCTTTTCGTGGCACCGAGGACATTCCCAGTGAGCGGTAACGGGTGCGGGCAGCACGGGTGGCTCACTGGTCGATGATGACGTAGAAGGGGGTGGTGGTGGTGGGGCACTGTGAGGGCATCACCGTTGACATGGAATTGCCGTGTAGAATGGACTCCGAGCAGATCCTTGGCCAGCGATGGTTCTACACCAACGGGATAACGTGTGACGAGGTAGCTGGGATATTTTCTTAGCCTTTCAAGGGAGTCTTGCAAGTCAAGCTTCAGAGACAGAAACTCTCCATTCATGACCCGCTCTATGATGTCCTCACGCTTCCTGGAGATGTAGACGTAGCGTGACGTCACAGCAGACATTTTTTACCTCAGCCAGGCAGCGATTTAAGTGAAAGGCTTTATTAAGCTCTGACAACCAACGGAGTTTTGTATCCCCCGATGGGTTTTCTTGAAAGACTAGCTTGGCATAGTCTGCTCGCGGTGCAAACGCAGGGGGTGCTGAGGCAGGAGCACGGGGCGGTGGTGGCTGCATTGAAGGCGGGAGCAAGGGGGCAAAGGGGGGTGGTGGCGGGCGCTCAGCAGGGGGGAGCGCAACGGCCGCTCTGAGTGTGCCCGTCACGGATGACTGTGCTGTAGATTGGAGTGGGTAAGCTGACGGGCGTTCAGGGTTCGTCCCTTTGTGTTTCGGAGTCTTGGAGGCTGGGAGCAGTGAGTCGCTGCCGCTGTCTGACGAGAAGTCCACAGGGCGTTTGTTGGCGACGGCGGCAGGGTGGCGCGGGCCAGCGGGGTTGGATGACGTAGCAGCAGCTGACAAGACCCCATGTTGGTCTAGGGGCGGCCAGTGATTCTCGGCATGGGTATCACTATCCTCGTCATCACTGAGAGCAAGGTCCATTTCAAGCTGAGCCAGCGTCTCAGGTCCCGAGTATTCCATGGTGGAGCGGCAGTGACGTCACCAGCAGCAGGAGAGGGACGACGTTGCCATGACGATGTGACGTCACACTCCTACTGCGCATGTGCAGTGGCAAGTAGCCCGACCGAGAGGGGCCCAGGACCAGTGTGTAGATTTTGGACAGATCTACAGACTAAGTCCAGACCCACTACATCCCACAACGGAACGTACAGGCTCTCTGAGTCTTACTGGTGTTCTGGGCCTGAGCTTGGCAGTGACAGGTCTCTAGATCCTCCAGGAAAAGCACAATATCAGAGAGCCCTCTCGCAAGCTTGTTTACAAATGGTGCTGGCCTCAAGGAGTGACACGAGAGAGAGAGAGAGAGATTTATTTAACGGTTTGCTTGCCTGCCCACTACACCACCATTCAATAGTTCACACTGTGTTATGATAGCAGAAACCCACATGTAAGAGGTTGTTGTGGGTTACTGTTAACTTACTATTGTGAATCATGGCAGTGCCGTGGTAAAGTGGCATATACTTATTTGGAGTTGATGGTCCTTCAACTGTAGGGGCATAATTTAGGTGGTGTGTTTCGAAACCGTGGTCACGTGACGCCCACACGTTCACACGTGGATGCTGATGGAGGAGCGGAATATCAAAGTCTCGACTCTAGATAAAACGTCTCGTCTTCTCTCTGCTGTTATTTTGTAGTGATATCTTGGTTTAACATGTGTTATATACACATGCTACTATGGATTTCAGAGGCTGTGTTATATCGTTTTTCTGGAATATCTCGGTAACTATCTGTTGGATCACTATGATGCTTTGCCACAGTATGTTTCACACCCTCCGCTAATATTTGGCAGCATAGTTCATTATCAGAGGGGTGTGAGTAAGGCACATACTCTTGACACTTGAAGGGAACTCGCGAAATGACACGAAAGTAATCGGACAGGGCCACCGTGACGTCATTAGCACGTCATATCCCCAGGCCCCGCCCACCTCTCTCTCTCTCTCTCTCTCTCTCTCTCTCTCTCTCTCTCTCTCTCTCTCTCTCTCTCTCTCTCTCTCTCTCTCTCTCTCTCATGGAAATACCTACCACTGGTGCATGCTGTATTCCTGAAGTTGTTGTATAGATATGCGTTATATCGTACTGTATTGGTCATTTTATATTTGATAGTGATTTTACGTGGAAATAAAGGCGAGAGTAGGGTAAAGTGGAGGGTGATAACGAGCGTGAATGATGGCAGTCAGGTAGTTTGGTGATGTTGGGCATTTGGAACAGACCCGAGATCTCTCTCTCTCTCTCTCTCTCTCTCTCTCTCTCTCTCTCTTTTATGAAAACACCTACCACTGGGCCATTTATTATCCATAACAGAACTGACGTATGCGTAATGTGTTAATGTATGTCCTCTTGTTCGTTAAATGCTCATAACATAATTCATTGGCTGAAATCTTAGCCTAGAGTTGGAAATGGGTGCCCAAGCAGTAGGCTGATGGAGTTGTTTTGTTATTATTATTATTGTTATTATTATTATTGTTATTATTATTATTATTATTATTATTATTATTATTATTATTATTATTATTATTATTATTATTATTATTATTATTATTATTACTGTTATAACAATTTATAAATATTTCATAGGAAAGGGAAGTGGAGGTTGTAGCGAGGTTTACTTAATAGTTCATAGTAGACCATGGAAGCGAATATATGATGAGGTGGCAAGTCATGCAAACATGAGTAAATACATTTTATTTTACTCTCCGTCGCTTTCCAAAAATAAGTCATCCTCGTCATCACTGTCGAGGTTTATGATGACAGGATCTACGCTTTGGTGTATGTTGTCCGTGGACCAGTACTCCTCCTCAAAGCTCTGGGATCGCCGCACCGCACCCGCCCACACCTCTGGCGTGACAGAAAGCCTTGCCTCCTCCAGCCTGGCCTGCAGGTCCGCCCGGGTGAAACGGTGTAAGGACGAGCGCACGTGTCTTTTCATGTGCCCCCACACCTGCTCTATGGCGTTAAGCTCTGGATGAGCTGGTGGCAAGCGGACGACTTCGTGGCCCCACATGCGGATGGTGTTGTCGACGATGTATTGTGGCTGTGGTCGGTGTTGTTTGCATATGAGGAGGAGCTCAGGCCGTGTCGCGTGTGGTGGGAAGGGCACCCTGTATTGCTCCAGCCATTTAATAAGATCCCCTTTCTTGGTGGCGGTAGTGGGGCAGCGACTCTCCTCTGTCAGCTTGCTGTGATATGGTGCATTGTCCAGCACCAGTACTGACGGCTCAGCCAGCGATGGCAGGAGCTGTGATGTGAGCCAGCGAAGGAAGAGATCCCCGTTCACCTCGCCGTGGTAGTCACCGCTGGTTGTATTGGTGTGGAAGCAAAGGAACGTATTTTCCACAAAACCATCGGCTGTCCCAGCTGCGACCACCACAAAGCGCTCCCCTTCTCCGGGTGGCACCTGACGGCTGTACATGTCGCTAGTGGCAGGCTGGGTGCTGTCCACCCACTCCATGCTGTGGTGCATCCTGGTGGTGAACCACGTCTCATCCAGATACACCACCTGCCTCCCATCCTCCCGGTGCCGTCTGAGTGCCCGGAGAGCACTAATCCGTCGGCACACGACATCCAGGGACTCCTTCCTCACATACATCTTCCGCTGTGATGTCCTATAGCGGAATCCCATGTTATGAAGGAGTCGCCACATCGACGTGAGCGAGGTTCCCTCCGGGATGATGCACGCCGTCTTCAGGTCCTCCGTCAGGGAAGCTATTGTTATAGCTTGTTTAGCGGCGAACTTTCCGTACACTTTGCGACGAATGGCACCGACAGTGAAACTGTCGAAGACTGGCGGTGTTGTGGGAGGTGTCGCAGTTGGCGTTGGTGGTGGTGTCCCAGGCTGACATTTCGTGCTGTGCTGCCGGTGCACCATCATCCGTACCGCCATTACGCTCATCCCGACTGCATCAGCGACCCTGTCATACACCCTGTTTGGCGATAAGTCAGTATTATAACACCTCTAGTAATGGCAATGAATGGGTTCAGTAATGTTGCCATAAACGATACATACCTATCCAAACGGACCCTCAGCCGGTTGTCTGCTTTCTCCATAGCATACAGGGAGAAAAGCCTCATTACAAATCCGTTCCTGCACCCACGGGGACAATGACGTATAACGTATGCCATATTGTGCAGCCTTGGAGCCACCGTCGTGTACGACAGAGTTTATTGGACTGTAACTGTAAGCCAGGTCACAAAAAGATATCTCGGGTCTGTTCCAAATGCTCGACATCATCAAACTACCTGACTGCCATCATTCACGCTCGTTATCACCCTCCACTTTACCCTACTCTCGCCTTTATTTCCACGTAAAATCACTATCAAATATAAAATGACAAATACAGTACGATATAACGCATATCTATGTAACTACTTCAGGAATACAGCATGCACCAGTAGTAGGTATTTCCATGTGTGTGTGTGTGTGTGTGTGTGTGAGAGAGAGAGAGAGAGAGAGAGAGAGAGAGAGAGAGAGAGAGAGAGAGAGAGAGAGAGAGAGAGAGAGAGAGAGAGAGAGAGAGAGAGAGAGAGAGAGAGAGAGAGAGAGAGAGAGAGAGAGAGAGAGAGAAAAAGAGAGAGGTGGGCGGGGCCTGGGGATATGACGTGCTATTGACGTCACGGTGGCCCTGTCCGATTACTTTCGTGTCATATCGCGATTTCCCTTCAAGTGTCAAGAGTATGTGCCTTACTCACACCCCTCTGATAATGAACTATGCTGCCAAATATTAGCGGAGGGTGTGAAACATACTGTGGCAAAGCATCATAGTGATCCAACAGAAAGTTACCGAGATATTCCAGAAAAACGATATAACACAGCCTCTGAAATCCATAGTACATTTATTTTCACCTCTTAATTATGAATAAAGCCTCCCTTACACTTCCTGAGTAGCAGTGAACCTCTCCGCCACTCACACCCGAACACGACGAACACCGTTCATTCACAACACCACTTGAGTAGTACTACTGGGACCGGCAGGTTGGGCCGTTGGGGGGAAGGCTTACCACAGTGGGTACATGAACTCATTTCCAGGACTGTACATGTATTTTTCCTGTTCTCAAACCTCTTTTCATTGTCTCTTAACCTTAACAGGCGAACAAGCATCGAAAATCAGTAGGTACCTACATGGCCTTTCATTTCGTCGCTTATCTCTCACAACCTCGACAGACCAACAGGCATCGAAAACTAATGGGGACTTACTATTTGTTGTAACCCGCAATACCGGGTCACACAGGGGCGACGACACACTGTTTGCACTAGTAACACTTGACTTAAAATACTGGTACTTTAGGAGTATTTAAAGGAGTTCGTAAATGGGGTGATGAAACGGTGTCGCCTTTCTTATATGTATTTTATTCTACCTTAATACTACTTAATATTACAGAGGGTAAAAATATTGTTTAAACCAGCGACTGGCTTACTAGACTCAATGAGTCTTCAGGTTTTCTTTCACTATTGGTTACTGACGTTAACACTGGTATAATATTGAGTAAAAACTCACACAATAAAGTATCATAGAAATATAATCCTAAGTAAAACTAAGATAATAGAACACAATAGATATGTTAGATACGCTTTCCTCTATGGTACCACATTACTCCATACTCACAGTTGCAACGATGAATGTTCTACCCATGTTGTCTAGGGAAGGACAACTGAGTGTCCAGCAACGAACAGAGTGCTGGTTGATCTGAGGTCAAGCCTGGAGAAATGCTTCTTATATAGGCAGACATACATACAGACATCGCGAGGGTAATACGTCAGGCGTGTGAGTCATACATCAAACTCACACCGAGCTCATACAATAATCTACCTAACCGACATGCTTAATTCACGCGGTGACGCAGCTTTGTTTTCATAACATTTTGTTCCGCGGTTGATCGTGTTTTGGCCGGTTGATTGTGTTTGGCTTAGAGATAAGCGGGTGCGTTAATGGGCAATTACAATTGTGTATAGGTTGGTAAATGAACAGTGCGTGTGGGGATAATCATGTCTTGGAGTCCGTGTTGTGTTTTAGCGGTCGATACCGCTGTTGTCATCGGAAAATATTGCCGGTGAAGATGATGATGACACGAGTGGTGTCGCAGCCCTCGGGCACCATACCCCCCTGTTAAAATCACGCCACGTCCTCGTGGCACGAAGCGTTCCGCCCGGCGGACGACCATGGAGGGCCAAGACGGGATGGCGGGATCGTGGGGAGGAGGCCTGCGAGACGGGACCTGAAGAGACAGAAGAAGGCCACCCCACCGGCGACGAAGACGACGCCGAGGAGGAGCAGCCACCCCCACCAAGGGAGGAAGGGGTCGAAGGCGGGGACCGGAGAGACGGATTCCTGGAGCGCGTGAAGTGCAGGAGGAGGTCCAGCAGGGGCCAGAGACGACCCGGGCGACGGCGGCGGGGAGGGAAGGGCCAAGGGAGTCCTGGCCAGGAGCGATGAGACCACGTCACGTCCGATGTGGAAGGGGCGCGATGAACCGTCAGCGGGGCGTCACCGTCCATAGTAGCAGAGGCAGGGAGGCTGAAGGCGTCGGTGGGCACTACAGCCCATACCGAGGCTGAGGAGACCCGTCCCGTTGATGGTCTGCCTGTATTTGGAGACCGGGCTGTCCGGGCAGACCATGGTGACCACCTTGGGAGTATAGGTAGCGAATACACAGCCCGCAGGAGACGGGATGAAGACCGGGGGGAAGACTCTGAGGAGAGACTTAGAACACAGCGAGAGGGCGTCTGGGCGATCGAGAAAGAGAGCGATCTCGCAGCGCTGGACAGAAGTCGAGTAGACAGGGGCGACAGGGGGACATACATAGAGCAGGTGGTGTTTAGTACAGCGGTCCAAGGAGTCTAAGAGCATATAGTGAGTGCGGTCTTCAGAAACCGCAAGGTAAGTGGAAAGCGTGTCGGTGTGCAGAAAATATGGCGTGCCATCAAGATGAAAAAGGCAACGCGTCCATTTTAAACACATCGAACACGTCAGAGGGATCCCCTTTCATGGGGATTTGTAAGTAGAAGTGAAGGGTTCCTGAGGAAAGCGTACCTTTAGAAATAACCCTAGAGACATCTCTATACAATGCTAAATATTCATGTGCTGCAGGGAAAAGTAAGCCTGGGTAATGGAGTGACGCATTGCTGAGCACACGAAATAGTACATCATTCGGAAGGAGGAGAGGGGAAACCTGCGTTTGGGACAGCTGCTGAAGGCCAAGCTTGAGATTCAGAGTATCATGATTTAGGTCACTAAGTGCCAACTGAATGAGAAGGATAGTCTCCAAAATACGCCTTTCCCCGTCCATTTGCAAGGTTTTTAGTGAGAACTGACGGATAATAGCTGAGGCCAAAGCCGAGGCGGACTCTAGACGGGAGATGGCAGAATGAACATGACGGAGGTCCCGAACTGTGGCGTTGAGGACTTCCTGATGGAGGTTAAGTTGACGTCTCTCGTCTGTGGACAGAGTGTAGAGCTGGTAGAGCGTCCCGTGTATCACATCTATTTGGGCCTGAGTGGCCGTACCGAAAAGGAGGTTTGCTACTGAGCCAAGGAAATCCACGGCTCCTCGCTTCTGGCGAGTCAGAAATGGGCTTCCATCTCTACCACTCATAGCCGACAGAAAGCTGTTAAGATCTTTGAATAACTTCTCAAACTCAATGTGAAAAGAGTCTAGAGTGCGCCTGAGCAGACCAACAGTAGGGAACGATTGATTCATATGTTCAATCGACCATGAAACTTCCGCTGTTAGATTTGCCACGTTGATGAGAGGACGTTGGATGTCGTCCGTCTTGATGACGACGGGGACAACATAGTACCGTCCTGTCAACAGCATCTTAAAGACTGGGGAGAAGACGAGGCCGGGACGAATGGGTTGCTCACGTGAGGGATCAATGTAAGACAAGGAGATGTCAACACCCAGGATCTGTAATTATAGGGGCATCAGTTCGTTGGTCGTTGGCGATACTCAAGAGGGCGTTCCATCACATTGGGGAGAGAAGGGGTACCGTATTGGATCGTAATGAGCGACTGACACAGGGCTCTGAAGGAGCTGAGGGAACCAATGAGGGACCTCTGAAGCATCTGAGGAGACAGGAGCCGGTGAGGAGAGCTCGGAAGGAGCTGGAAAGGACAATGGCAGCGGCTCCTCAGGGGAATAAGTCATGGGAGTGGGTCCACTTCTACTACTTGATCAGGAGAGGGTATGCACGCCTGACATTAGGAGAGTCATGGAAGCCAAGAGTTCTCGTGAACGACCTGAACATTATTTGTGTGAACTGTCTTGATCTTACCACCTCTAACATGACGAAGTCGTAAGACTACAGGGCTTATTTTTCTAGCACCCTAAAGGTCCATTGAACAAGGGCTGGAGCTTCCTTGGTTCGCCCTTTGTACATACATGCCTTAAGTAGACCCGATCTCCTACTACCACCTGTTTGGGTTTGGATTTCCTAAACATTCTTTCTGACTCCTGCCATCCTATATCTATATTGGTCTGACATAGTTTATAGGTCCGCTGCGCGACACTAGAAGTAAATGCTTTATAGCTGTCAACATCATAACAAGGTTGGAGTTTATTCTCAAGCACTTCAAAAGGAACATTTGGGTCCCGAGAGAAAAGCAAGAAAAATGGTGAATCTTTCAGAACACGATGGTAGGCAGTGTTGTAGGCGTGTGTTGCAACCGGAAGCATTTGGTCCCAGATACCGCGATTGTCCTCGCACAAGGTTCTCAAGATATTTATTAAGGTGCCATTAGGCCTTTCTATCACACCGTTTGCAGACGGGTGATAAGGAGTTGTCCTTAGATGATCAATCTGTAATAACTGAGTCAACTCTCGTAAGAGAGTGTTGAAGAACTCCTTTCCTTGATCCGTGACTAGAATCGGCGGGATGCTGTGTACACAGACTACGTTCTTGTAGAACGCAGCTGCCACTTCCTTGGCTGCCTTCGTACGAAGGGGGGTTGCTACCAAGAAGCGTGACAGGACGTCTATCACTGTCAGTACATACCTATAGCCTTCGTCTGAAACAGACAAAGGTCCGACAATATCCATATGGACTCTGTCAAACGGTTGGCCAACCTCTGGATACCTCATAAGTGGAGCTGGCGGGGATCCCCTCTTCTTAAACCGACAACAGACAGGACAAGATCTGACATATTGCTCCACGTCCGCCTTCATTCCCGGCCAGTACGCAAACTTGCGACAGCGTGCCAACGTAACCTTAGTGCCTCCATGCCCTGCAGGTAGCAGGGAATGCGCCACAGCTAACGCGTTAGGAATGTAGCTTGGTGGAACGATAACCAGTCTTTTCTGCTTGTTGTATTCATCGCAAACATCGCGGTAGAGAATGCCGTTCTCTACACACACTTCACTAAGAGGCAGTTTTTTGAAGTGCCTCTTAGCTGCATGTAACGTTACATTGCTCCTCTCTGCAACCTTTGTCTCATCTTTCTCTTGTACGTTACCACCGGTGGTTGGGTCAAAGCATGCTTCAATTCTCTCAGTTCAGGATCGCGATCCTGGTGCTCCATGAGTCCAGCAAGACTCAATGGAGAAACTTATCCTGTTTGTCATGTCCTCCGGAGAGGCGACAGACGTGTCCTGTCCACCCGTAAGGGTGACAGACATAATTCGAGCATCCAATTCGCCTTCTATCACGTCACTCTCCTGATTCCTAATCCTTGACAAAAAATCTGCTACCATGTTGCTGGAGCCTGGGAGATAATCAATACTAAAGTCAAATTCTCCTAGAAGTGTCTGCCAGCGTGCAATCCTGCTGCTAGGCACTGTGCTTTTTAACAGCCAAGTCAGTGGTCTATGGTCCGACAGGATGTGTATCCTATAACCCAAGATAAGGGGTCGGTTAGTACTGAGGCCATAGATGACTGCTAAAGCTTCTCTCTCTACCGCTGAGTAGTTACGTTCTGCTCCATTCAGGGTTCTACTAAAATATGCTATGGGACGTAAACTACCATTTTCATCCTTTTGTTGCAACACACCACCTATTGCCTTATCTGACGCATCTGTGGTGAGATTGAAGGGCTTCCGGAAATCCGGAAAGGCTAAAACAATGTCAGTCGTTAGACTGTTCTTTAGTGTGCTAAATGCATGCAATGCCTCTTCATTCCCCTCATGATTTTTCTTATCATTCTTGGTTACTTTCCTCCTTTGAGTAAATTATTAAGTGGGGATGCTATCTTGGCAAAGTCTTTAATGAATTTCCTATAAAAGTTAACCAATCCCAGGAAACCTTGAAGTTCTTTGACTGTTTTCGGAGGTGAGTTGTTGCACCGCCTGTACCTTTGAGGCTGCGGCTTACAGCCAGAAGCACTAACAATGTGACCCAGATAATCTACTTGCTCTTTGAAAAAGGAACACTTATCTAGTCTTAAGGACAGGTGAGCCTTCTGCAGTCTGTCCAAGACGGCATGGAGGTTCTTTAGGTGATGGTCCATGTCTTTCCCTTGTACTATCAAATCATCAAGGTATACATGTACAATTCTTCCTGTCAGACCTATGAGAACTTGATTCATGATCCGTTGATAGGCTGCAGGTGCTGTTTTTAATCCAAAGGGGACTGTAGTGAATTCATAGAGGCCATAAGGTGTCGTGAAGGCTGTCAAGTGTTTAGATTCCTCTGCCAATGGGACTTGGTGGTAGCCCTGGCGCAAATCAAGGTAGTTGAATACGTTACTTTACACTAACTGTTGCAAAATGAGTTTAATGTTATGTATTGGATGTTTGTAATCAATCAATTCATCGTTCAAAGCGCGGAAGTCGAGACAAAGTCTGACTCCACCATCCTTTTTAGCAACAGGGACTAGAGGTGCGCTGTAGGGTGACGCACTAGGGCGTATAATACCCTGGGCCTCAAGGTCCTTGAGCTGAATCTCTATTTCTTTATGATATTTTACTGGTATTGGGTATGGCTTTTTATATATAGGCTTGTCATTTTTTAGCCTTAAAGTGTGAACATAATAGGGGGTAATAGTGAGTGGCTCGTTTTTTAGAGCAAACACATCAGGATACTTGCGGGTTAAGCCCTTCAGACAGCAATGTTCCCGTTGTGAGGGTAAAAATAGCTCGTCTATCAGCTTATCGAGTACCATCTGCTTACTTGACTGGGTGACAGGCGGCTTTGTAGCTGTTTTTGTGACAGCCGCTACACATTCATTAGTCGATGATTGATAGTATTCTGAGTGACAAGAATAAATGTGTCCCATCACTTCACCTGTTGGCATCTCAATAGTTTCTTCAGTTGGGTTAGCATAGGGAATGATGAATTTGCCTTTGGTTTGTTTGACGTTAGGAGTTAAGGTTACTAACCCGGGAAATAAAAATGAAGAAGGGATATCATTGGACCTTGGGAGAAATAAGGCTTGCTGGGCTCTGCCAATCTCTGCCTCCAGTGACATACCCTGCCGTGCCTGGTAGCAAGGACGCCACGTTAATAGCGTATGCTTTCACTGGTACTTCCTCCATCTCGTCTAAAGTAGGTTTAAGGTCTGTTAGTCAATCTTCTGGGTACGGGCTCATATCGTCCGCAGCCAGGGAATGAACTTCCACTGGGTAGGCGCCCACCATTACACTAAACTGCCCATGTGTGGCCACCCGTGCAGATACCACAATTTGTATCCACATAAATTCTAGGCCCAACAAAACTGCTGTTGGTAACACTATACCTTGTGATATTACTACAAACTTTTCTATAATTTCTCCGTGCCCAAAGTCTACTACTACTTCGGCTATTCCTTTATTAGGGATTGGAGTCCGATCTACCCCTTGTATGGAGAGAGGTTCTGTAACTATCATCTTCCCGCCTACCTTCCTAAATAAATCTTCTTCTATTAGGGACGCTCCTGCTCCTGTGTCTAGCATTGCGTAAACCATCTCCTTTTGTGCATTAGCGCCTACGCACAATCTCAACGTGAGGGCGTTGGTAGGCCGTGGACTGCCGCAGCTACTCTGGGGTCGTTTTTTTTTTGTTCTTCTCGTGGTCAGGGTTGACCCAGGAGCTACAGGGTGAGGACCGGCCGTGTACTCAGGCGCCAGCGCAAGGCGAGACAGGCTGACGCCTGTTTCAGTGGGCTGGTACTGAGGTACCGAGAGCCCGTTGGTGGGTGGTAGGTACCCTATACTGCCTTCCATATGTGCAATCGCGAGCCATGTGTCCTACATACCCACAAGCATAACATGTAGGTGGCGTGGGCGCGTTCCCATATGGGCGTGTAGGTGGCGCGGCGTGCCGTCCTCCCCTTTGGGGTATCGGGTAACGTGACTGGCCTGGAGGGCGTGGAGGACGGGCTTGTGAGACATGTTTGGGTCCGGATGCCTGGGTGGAACAGACGTTCAGCACTTTTATTTCTTTGGCGATATCGGCATCGGATAGCTTCGACTCTGGATAAGCTTTAATATATTCATACCCTTTCTTTAATACCTTCTGTGGGTCCCCCTTTTCTTCCTCCGTTAGGATGAGTAAGAGGGCCGGAGGGAAAGCCTCTCTGAGCCGGAAAGCGGTTATCTCAGTTAGCAAACTGGCATTGTCAGGCTTGAGAGCGATCAACTCGTCTCTCAATGTCTCCAGGCGGATGAGGAAGGTGCGGATGTTTTCTCCTGTCCGCCGTTTTGCCTCTCCCAATTCTTTCTGGAGGACCGAAAAGGTCCTTACTGTGGGAAACACACGTAGGAAGTCTTCCTTTACTTTTTCCCAATCCTGTCCACATCTAGTGATACAACCGAGGAGATGATCGCGCGCTGCTCCCAGGGCATATTGTTTGGCGAACTCAATCTTTCCGGTAGTGTCCCAATTTGCCTGTGTCCGGCTTTCAATATCCTCTATCCATTTCTTTGCTAGCTTATGGCATGGGAGGTTTGGTGCTTTGCTACTTTTTTCTTCTCCACCACAAAAATATAAGAGTCCCTGCACTCTACTAAAATCATTCAAGGTATGACGGCTAAGTAGCGTGACAAGATCATCATGGGCAAGGGTGATCGATTTTCCATCTTAATTTTTGGGGGGAGGGTTCTTGCCTTCGTCTGGCATTTTTAACTCTAAAGTCTTATTCCCGTAATTCCAAGAATAACTGTCTTCTCCCTCGCTTTCGGATGTGGACAGACACCAGTACAATACCAATATAAACCAATATAAATCGCAAGTTTCACCACAAGTTGCACCACATGTTTCACCACATGTTTCACCACATGTTTCACCACCCCACACCTGACACCAATGTTGTAACCCGCAATACCGGGTCACACAGGGGCGACGACACACTGTTTGCACTAGTAACACTTGACTTAAAATACTGGTACTTTAGGAGTATTTAAAGGAGTTCGTAAATGGGGTGATGAAACGGTGTCGCCTTTCTTATATGTATTTTATTCTACCTTAATACTACTTAATATTACAGAGGGTAAAAATATTGTTTAAACCAGCGACTGGCTTACTAGACTCAATGAGTCTTCAGGTTTTCTTTCACTATTGGTTACTGACGTTAACACTGGTATAATATTGAGTAAAAACTCACACAATAAAGTATCATAGAAATATAATCCTAAGTAAAACTAAGATAATAGAACACAATAGATATGTTAGATACGCTTTCCTCTATGGTACCACATTACTCCATACTCACAGTTGCAACGATGAATGTTCTACCCATGTTGTCTAGGGAAGGACAACTGAGTGTCCAGCAACGAACAGAGTGCTGGTTGATCTGAGGTCAAGCCTGGAGAAATGCTTCTTATATAGGCAGACATACATACAGACATCGCGAGGGTAATACGTCAGGCGTGTGAGTCATACATCAAACTCACACCGAGCTCATACAATAATCTACCTAACCGACATGCTTAATTCACGCGGTGACGCAGCTTTGTTTTCATAACATTTTGTTCCGCGGTTGATCGTGTTTTGGCCGCGGTTGATTGTGTTTGGCTTAGAGAGATAAGCGGGTGCGTTAATGGGCAATTACAATTGTGTATAGGTTGGTAAATGAACAGTGCGTGTGGGGATAATCATGTCTTGGAGTCCGTGTTGTGTTTTAGCGGTCGATACCGCTGTTGTCATCGGAAAATATTGCCGGTGAAGATGATGATGACACGAGTGGTGTCGCAGCCCTCGGGGCACCACATATTTAAAACATCAACTTACGACTAACTTTGTCTCCGTAACTACGTATAAGAGGGTAAATAACATCAGCTCCCCCCCTCCACTCCGTCCCAGAAAATGGAGGGCTCTCAAAGCTGCTTATGTGGAGGGTGGATGGCAGCGCTGGTACTTACCGGTCCGTCTGTCTGGAAGGGGACTTTCTTTACTCCATCCAGACAGAGTGGCCAAGACGTTCAATGCTGTCCCTTAGAGAGAAACGGATGCGAAAGACTCAGGCACTTAGCCTTTACATATCACTATACATTTTTGTGCAGTACAGGAGTAAGTTGATGGCCCCCAAAAGATGTAGAAAAAAAATCCCCCTGGCGTTTTGAGATCACTTTTTATTTGTTGTTGATGTAGTGTTGCCCTTATCTGTCAGCCACAAGCTATACGTTACACTGTGAGGGCTGAACTACCACTACCACACACACACACACACACACACCGGTAAAAGGGTTGATGCTCTTTCGACTATTCCCAGCTTGCCGCTGCACCCAGCCCGCTTCACCCAGCCTGCTTTGTTCGCCGACCCGAGGCTGCTCCTGGTGGCGATTCAGTCTCATTCGGCTTCACGGCCGGCGCCAGACTCCACGCGGCGTCGAAGCGAGCCAAGGTGGTGTGGTTGCCCGAGAGCTGAGGGAGAGCGGAACTGACCCGAGAGTGGTCCAGGACCTGCGTCCCCTTTCCTCCCTCTCAACGTTGGAGCCCCGCAGTCCACTGGGCACGGCCTGCCGGCGCCTCCGTCCCACCTACCCAGTCTCGTGTCCTCGCCGAGCTGACACGGTTTGTTCGTCCTTGGCTCCCCGGCGTCATCATCTACGGGCACTTATGCAGCTGACATTCTGCTGAGCCATTCTCCATCGAGTGGCGTCTACGAGGCAGTGTGCGCCTCTATATCACCGCAACGGGCGTCTCTTCCCACGAGGCGTCACTCACAGTTGCCGGGTCGGGCTGCCGCTTTCCCTGGGTCCGGTCGCGGTCTACTGGAGAGTACGAGAGGTGTATTGGACTGTGTACCTTAACATGTTTACACTTACACTTTTGGTTGTTTTGATCATATTTCCTTAGAAACCTGGTGAAGGTATAATCATACTTGGACTCGACTGAAGTAGTTGCCGCCTTTCTCCCGGCTTCAATCGGTCCTAAAACCATCTGAACCTCCTGGCCTTGACATACACCTAGAGTATCTTTAAGAGTCACATGGGAAAGGCTACGTGTAACTTTTATTTCTTTTTACCTCGCGCAGTTATCTCAGACTCCAGGTTCTTCAAACAATAAGGCTTTTGAAGTTGGAGTTCTTCAAACAATAAGGCTTTTGAAGTTGGAGTTCTTCAAACAATAAGGCTTTTGAAGTTGGATTTTTTAAAATAATTAGTAGAACATTTTGTACACAGCCTACATGTTACGTTACGTGATCTTGTAAGTAAGTTAATTTACTTTTGTATCTCTACCTCATGCAACAAACTGAGACTTGCACATACCATTAGACTTGAAATGAAGTGTTGTGTGCTGCTAGTATATAAAGTCATGTACTACACTTGGTTCACTCAAGACTGAAGTGAACACTATCGTGCGCTGGCAACTGATGTCACAGTGTGTTCGATTTCGTGGATACTGTATGCTAGCCTAAGATTAGTAAACAGTCGTCAGTGTCAATAATATGCAGGCATTAATAAAAAAATACTAAGTTACAGTCGATTTTGAGTTAAGTTAGTCGATTTTGAGTTAAAAAATATTAATGTCGCGAATAGCTGTTTTATTAGTATAAAGCCTGCTAATTTTCACGGTGGTGGACAGCTTCAAGGTTGTTTAATGATCATAATCAGCAATCTTGTAAATTAACAAAACTATGACCTTACTGATATTTTTTAACTTTTAATCGACAATAATTGACGGTATTTGTTACTGCTGCCTGCATAGTATTGACACTGACGACTGTTAACTATGTGTAGGCTAGTATACAGTATCCACGCAAACGGACACGCCGTGTGACAGCAGGTTGCCAGCGCACGATAATGCTCGATTCAGACTTCAGACTATAGTTGCCTCTAGCCTTGCTTTAACATTTGTAAAGACACAACTTTTCTTGACTTCCACCTCATTCATGTTTTAATATTCTTGTAAGCTACAAGTTGCGTCTGGCTCTTATTTAACACGTACAATATTATGTAGCACAATTTTCATTATTTTCCCCTCATTCAACCCTTAACTCAAACCTTACTGACCGCCACATCCCGTGTATTAACTTTTGTACATTTTTCTATTTCCAGACGACCAGAGGCGTGTCTTCCTCGCCTGGAATTACCACACTGACAAAGATATGAAGCACAGCCTTCTCTTCCTTCCCTCCGCGTCACGCAACTCTCTCACATCCTCTGCCAACCTCAAGGCTTCGGTAATTTAACTTTTTTTTTGTATTTACTGTTCAAAGCTCATTACTGTTTACGTCGCAATTTACACATCTAGTTCTCCTTTAAAGAAACATAACAGTGGAGGTGGCAGAGTAAAGGTGGTGGTACGTGCAGGCTTTCCTCTCCTTCCATCTCCCTTTTCTCTCACAACCTTAACAGTTTTTTGTTTGTTTGTTTGTTTATAGCCCTTGCTGTAAGAAAGGCAGAACAAGCATCGGCATTTAAAGTAACGGTCTTATTATTTCACACTTCAAGACCTCTAAAACCTCAATACTTGGGAATTAACTTTTTGTGGTGTGTTTACTGCCCTAAGCCCATTAATATTTAAGCCACAATTTACACGCCACGTTCTCCTTTAAGTAATCATAAAGGTAGAGGCGGCAGAGTTGTTCCTTTCCTCCCCCTGAAGCAATTCCGCACCGCCTTGTCTGGCCACGACTTGTCTTTGGGTTTACATTTTTGGCTGGTGTTATCACTGGCCTTACACCGTTATTACTTAAGCCATATGTATTAAGGTCCCTGTATTATGGTTTTGGTAATAAGTAGCAGTCTGTAATCTATGATCTTTAGTATTTACTTGTTTTTTTTCATTTTTATTTACTACCTATATTTCATTAATTATATCAATAGTACAACCTTTTCTCTTTTAAGAGTCCCTTTAACACAAGAACACAGCCCATAAATTTGCTCTCACGTGAGTTTTATACAACATTCTAATTCCCCCAAACGAACCATCGTTGCCTTCCTTTTAATGTATTTCGTAACAAGTAGCGCAGCCCTGGCTCTCACAAATCTTGACGCAGCTGCTAGAGGCGACCGGAGTAGTAGGTGCGTAGGAAGCGAAGTAATGAGGTCGGCAGTAAAGGGTACAGAAGGAAGAGAGAGAAAGAAAAATAGACCGAGAAATAGGTGGATTGAATATGTAATGAGAAGAGTGTGTAGGAGGCCAAGTAATGAGACGGAAGTACAGGGTAGAGATGGCAGAGAGACTAATGAAGAGGTGGATAGATTACGTAAAAAGAAGAGTGTGTACGAAGACGGGTGATGAGAATGGAAGTAAAAGATAAAGGAGGAAGAGAGTGACCAAAGAAAATGTAATGAGAACGAGACTAGAGGGTAGAATGAAGAGATGGAGGCCGAGGGGGAAGAAATGAACGGAATGTGTAAAGGAAGACATGGAAGGCTAAAAACACAAGAAAAACAGAGACAAAAACAGGCGACAGTGGAGGTTCATATACATTAAAGAGTTGCATTTAAATTGAGATAATTATGGTGAGGCGGCCTTGACTGTATAATCTTGTTCCTCAATTATTTATACGCCGTTTTTTTTATAGCCTAGCATTACCTTTACCTGATGTCCATCCATCAATTAAGGAAAGACTGCGATTTTAATTTCACTATTGGTTTACGTAACTCTCTGATTCGCTGAATATTATGAACTTTTTTTTTACCACGAGTTTCGCCTTCACTTCACAAGAAGGGAAAGCGAAAGGACAGTGCTTTTTAGATTAATAAGGACATAATTACGCCTTAATAAATCTCAGGAAACATGTATTCTCGTATTAATTACTTGATAAAAATATGAATGTTTTATTTCTCTGCTGCATCACTTCACGCAAATCATCAAGACGTAACTTCGGGTTGGAAATTATTTATAAAATGTTTTAATTATGCATACCATGAATATAAAAGGAAGGGAGGGAGGGAGGCCGAGGAGGAAGGAGGAGGGAAGAACGCACAGAGGAAGTACACGTGCTGCCTCTGTTGTTGTTGTTGTTGTTGTTGTTGTTGTTGTTGTTGTTGTGTCTTTAATAACAGTGTTCAACCTTTTATATTTATCGGTTAATGGATAACTTAATTAAACTGATGGTCAGAGCTTACGAATTTACCCTCGTTTTTGTCGTAATATTATTTTAAATCAACACAAGAGTGTACATACGGCATTGTGTTATATTCAGTAGTAGTTCACACCTAATATTCTTTGTGAGTTTAATCACAGCTTTCACAGACGACGATCAGATCTTTGAAATTACTCCTGCTTTGTCGTAATTATATTTAAATCCTTAAAAAAAATAGTTCATATGCTGCTTTATAATTGTCTTCAGAAATAAGTCACACAAGCTGTTTTTTTTTTATAAATTTATTCACAGCCTTAACAGACAACTAGAGCTTTGGAATTTACTCCCGTTTCCTCGTAATGATAATTCTCAACCCCAACAACAACAACAACAAAAATTATGCTGCCTTTTTTATATCCATTAATAAGTCACACAGCCTTTGTATTTTTTCATAAGTTTGTTCCCAGCTTTCACGGGTGACCGGAGCCTTTAAATGTACTCTCGTGTGATTTTGATGATGATCCAAAGCCGCAAAAAAGTACACGTGCATTATATTTTTGGTAAATATTAAAAACAACTCGCACAACCTTTATGTTGTTCGTTTCTTTGTTCACGGATTTTACAGACCACCAGAGCTTTAAAATTTGCTCTCATGCGTTATAATGATTCCGTTTCATAAAATATGAATACTAAATCGGTATTTCTTGCTTCGTACTATTTTTTTTTTTTAATATTCATCTGTAATCATAACAGTAATGACGTCAACTCGTGCGTTTTTGATAATGCAATTCCACAAAAAGTACCTCATAATCTTTTTATTCAATTTTGTCCAAATCTTTACAGCTCGAATAATTACTTTGTTTTCTTTAAATAATCAACACCAGTAACCTTAAAAACAACAACAGCAACAACCGACTGACCGGCCTTACTCCATCCCTTCCTTCCTTTTATTTCACAAAATTGACACTTTTCCCTTTTCTGTTTATTTTCGTTATCACCTTACAACAACAACAACAACTTTTTCTTTTTTCCTTCCCTTGATTTCACATGACTTGCTCTTTTCCTTTTTTCTTTGTTTTAGCAACTTAAGCAAAAACAACAATAAGAAAGAACAAAACCTTTCTTTCTTTCCTTTCATTTCATATAACACAAAGTATTCCTCATTTTCTTTCTCTTTTCTCGTAATCACTTTATAACAAAAATAACAACAATATCAACAGAAACAACAACAACCACCGTAGCTTTCAAATCACCAACCTTACACTTTTCCTTCCTTCCACCCAACAAACCAACACCTTTCGTTACTTCTTTTTAAAACAATTTCATCCAGACGTTATATTTCATCTCTATATATCTTTTTTTTTTTTCCTCTTTCTCTTCTCTTTTGACTTTACTACCAGCCAAACTGGCTCTCTCACCCTCTCTGTCGCTTTCTCTCATTTGATCTTTTTTTCTTCTCACTCACTTTTATTTTCATTCAGTTACTTTACTGCGATTGTATTTGCGGCAACTACTTGACATGACCCTTGACTCATGTGTCCTGAGCCAGCTGGAGACGCAGTGATCCGCTTGCTGCGGACTCCAGACCTCTCACCCTTACCCCGTACCCCTTACCCCTTAGATGCCTTCCGTTACCCTTTCACCTCTCCCCTTACTCTTCTTCCCTTTCACCTCTCCTCTCACTTATCTCCCCTCACTCCTTTCCTCTCACTTCCCTCCCCTTTTACTCCTCTCCACTTACAGCCCTCTTTGCAACGCTAGAGTAACGCTTAACACACGCAACACAAAGAGTACAGTAACCAACACTCATAGCTGTTAACACCACATTTCTAACGCCAAGACAGAGTGGCGTCACAAAGTCACACTCTATTTTTA
This sequence comes from Eriocheir sinensis, assembly GCF_024679095.1. Taxonomy (NCBI): domain Eukaryota; kingdom Metazoa; phylum Arthropoda; class Malacostraca; order Decapoda; family Varunidae; genus Eriocheir; species Eriocheir sinensis. The sequence goes on from NW_026112277.1 coordinate 146,917, forward strand.
TTTATTATTATTTTTTTTTACGTTGTTGCCTATTGCGCCGGTAGGCATCTTCCCGGTGGGGCCTGATGGTCGGCCCAAGGCTTCTTCCAGGTGGGGCCTGATGGTCGGCCCAGCCCGTTCTGGCGCAGGCGAGTGTTTATAGTGGCGCCATCTTGCATTGGCTCATGCTTTGCCCCGAACTCGTACTTGATTCGCTTGGACGGCTTCCTCTAGAGTCCGGGTTGATGGGTGGTCTTCAGGACAGCATGTGGGTAGTTTTAAGCCACTCGGCGGTGACCGAAAAATCCGAGTGGTAGCGTGAGGATTCGAACCCGCGTCGTCCATCACGCGGCGAATGTGGGTCCAGTACGCTATCACTTCGGCCACCGCCTACCACACTAAGGGCCATATTCCTAACCATTTCGTCGCCCAAGCACATACACATTTGACAAGGCTTTTATAGGAGTTGTGGGCCTTTCCAAAAGGGTGTAGTTTTGTGGCCCTATTGGTTTGATGAAGATTATGCACCGTAAACGTGAACAGAAAGTCATGAGAACCCGATCCGTCTTTTTCGGCCTTTGGAAATAGTTGATGTGATGTGAGAGGCGGAAGCGTCCGAGAATACCGACCTTGATACCGTTCACTTCGCACTGGATTCCTCTTGCTCCCTCACGGCTTTCCATCTTCCTCTTATCCTGCCTCATGATTATTTATCTAGAGTCTCTTACTCCTGCCTCTTGTTATTCCCCACCCCCCCTTCTTTCCCTTTTTAGTACTCTCTTCTTGTCCCTCTTGTTACTCTTCCTCTCTCTTCCTCTTACCTTCCTACCTCACCGAACCTTTCCACCTCCGTTGGTGTTATCTCCTTGTTCTTGATCTTCATATTTCTCTTCTTTCATCACATTCTGCTCCTCTTCGTCGTCAATATCCGCTTTCTCTTCTTTTTCATACTTTCCTTCTTCCTCCCTCTTCCTTTTTTCATCTTCCTCCTTCAAGTCTTCTATTTTTTTTTTATATTACCTCTCCTCTGCTATCCCTCCTCCTCCTCCTCCTCCTCTTCCTCCAATCAAGATCATGAAAGTGGCAAGTGGTTCTCTAAGAAATAAAAATGAAAATAAAATGATTTATGGACCAGTAAAATAATAATATTCACTTTTTCTTTGGTAAATCGGTTCGTTTTAATTTATTTTGCAACTTTATATAGTGCTTTGCTTTCCCCGAGTGTTTTCGTGTGTAAATATGCTGTTTGGGTTTCTCTCTCTCTCTCTCTCTCTCTCTCTCTCTCTCTCTCTCTCTCTCTCTCTCTCTCTCTCTCTCTCTCTCTCTCTCTCTCTCTCTCTCTCTCTCTCTCTCTCTCTCTCTCTCTCTCTCTCTCTCTCTCTCTCTCTCTCTCTTTATATAAACATATAATATTTCTGTACAAAAAGGAGGCTCAAAACTACACTTTTTAGGTGTAACTATTTCAAGAGCCTGTGTATGGGACAAAATTAATTGTCCACTGTTGCACACACGTACAACTTACAAATACAAAATACAAAAATGATAGAAAAACATGGATAAACAATTTGTATTAGTGTCAGTTTGTCACTTTACGTTTGTACCACTAGCGCACTTGGGTATCCCTTACGCCACCTGTGAGCAGTCAGCTTCACCTGCTGCTTGTTCATATTCTCCACTTGAGGAGTGGCTGCCGTGAACATGTTCCACAGGCGTGTGGTCCTGGCTGTATAGGTGCGCTGGTGCTGTCTGGAGTGTGATCGAGACACCTCCACAAGCTTGTCACTGGAGAGTGCAGTCCGGGTGAACCTCTGGGCAGCGCGTGGAGGAAGCCTCAAGCTGCTGAGGTGGGGAACCCCCTGCACCTGGGCTTTGTGGCACACCACCAGTGCTGAGACATCACGGCGGTGCTCCAGCGACGTCACAGCGGCAGACAACTCCTCCAGGTGCTCGCTGGCCTCCACCAGGCGCAGTGCTCGTCGCTGCACTGCGTCGAGCCTCTGCATGTGGGTGGCAGCACTCGACATTCAGCACAGGGCACCGTACTCCAGATACGGTCGTATCTGTGCCTTGAAGAGAGTGAGGATGCCCCGTGGGTCGAGGGATCCCGCTACTCTTCGCAGGGCAGAGACTCGCAGGGAGGCCTGGCGGGCAACAACTCGGACGTGGTGGTCGAAGCGCAGGCTCTGGTCCACAGACACTCCCAGGACCTTGATGTGATCCTGGAGGGGCAGACTCTTGCCGCCCAGACGCAGCTGGCTTGAGACTGCTCGAGAGGCGTCTGGGGACCGTGAGATGACCATGGCCTGGGTCTTCTCCGGGGCGAGGGTGACCTGCCACTCCTCTCCCCACTGCCCCACCAAGCTGAGCTGCCGGTTGATCTCCTCGACGGCTCGCTGGCTGTCGGAGCGGCAGTAGGAGCGGGAGAGTGTGCAGTCATCGGCGTAGGCTGACACTGCCGATAGCTGCCGGAGGAGATCGTCGATATATATGTTCCACAGGATTGGGCCGAGCACAGAACCCTGTGGAACTGAGGCGTGCACTGGTGAAGGCCTTGATGACTGCCCGTTGATCACCACCTGAAGGGTCCTCCCCTGGAGGTAATCCTTGAGCAGCATCAGAAGGGGACCCTGGACACCTTTGGCGCGAAGCTTTTCAATGAGCCCCGCGTGCCAAACCCTGTCAAAGGCTCCAGCAATATCCAGGGCAACCACGAGTGTGTCCAGGCCTTCATCCAGTGCGTCTTGCCAATCCTTGGAGAGGAGGAGGAGGAGGTCCGCGGTGGACCGGCCAGGCCTGAAGCCAAACTGTCTATCAGAGAGGAGATGGCTCTCACTCAGGTGCTGACAGATGACTGCAGCCACCACACGCTCCAGCACCTTGCCCACCACAGAAAGCAAGGAGATGGGCTTGTAGTTGCTGGGCTTGGACCTCGACTTTTTCTTGTGGACCGGAACCACACGCGCCTCATTCCATAGTGAGGGCCACTTGCACTCCCTCAGGCAAGACGTGAAGACGGCGGAGAGAGGACCTGAGAGCTTCTTGGCACAATTCTTGAGGAGGCGTGGGATCATGTCATCCGGGCCAATGGCTTTACCTGCGTCCAGCGCGTTGAGCAGCCGTTCAACCTGCCCTGCCGTCACCGACACAGAGGAGACAACACGGTCGGTTTCCTGGGGCAGCACAGGTGCGGGTCGTCCTAGGCCACCAACCTTCATTTTCTTGGCGAACAGTTCAGCCAGGAGTGAGGCTTTGTCTCCACTGCTTGTGGCCGTGGATCCGTCAGGCCTGGTGAGTGAAGGGTCGGCATGGGGTTGGTTAGCCCCCTGCCGCTCCTTAACGAGACTACCAGGTTTTGTTGCCAACTCCTGGGCCGCAAAGTTTCTGCTGCTGGTCCTCTCTCTGTCGCCTCCTCGCCCACGCGCAGGTAGCTGTCATCCGTTTGCATGCCTCCCTGTGTTGGACCTTATTTTGGAGCGACGGATGACGCTTGTACCTCTCCCAGGCGGCATGCTTGGCCTCGGCAGCAACCTTGCATCGGAAACCGAACCAAGCGGGGTCACTAGGCCTGGCGAGGTACACCCTGCTGGGGACACATTGTTGCTGGAGGGCAAGGAGCTTGGTGGTGAGAGCCCGTGCCTTGGCCTCGGCGTCCCCCACCAACAGGGTCTCCCAGTCCGTGTCCTCCACGGCGTGTCTCACTGACGGCCAGTCGGCCCTCTCCCAAAGCCAGATGGTGCGCGGGACTGCGTCTTCCCTCTTTGTGGTCAGCTCAACCCGAGCCAGTACGGCGTAGTGGTCAGAGCTGCCCACTGGCCCCAGCTGCTAGCAGCGGAGGCTGGCCTCGGGGAGGTCCGATAGCACAGGGTCCAGTAGCCCTCCTCGCTCATGTATGGGGAAGGTTACGTGGTTTACCAGACCCTGCACCGTCAGTAGATTGTCGAAGGCTCCCTGCTCCAGGTGGAAGTTTAGATCTCCCACCACCATCACGTGAGAACACTGGTGACGCAGGAGCAGGGTGTCGAGCTCCTCCGTCAGGCAATCCAGAGGGGCCCGCCCTTGCCTAGGGGGGCGGTACATGACACAGAGGAGACCACTTCTCTCTCTCTCTCTCTCTCTCTCTCTCTCTCTCTCTCTCTCTCTCTCTCTCTCTCTCTCTCTCTCTCTCTCACACACACACACACACACACACACACACACACACTTTCTCTCTCAAGCCATTTCCCATCCCATCATTGCTCTCCTACCGGCAGTCCCCCTTTGTCTCATCCTTATCTTCCCCCATTTCCACCTATGCTTCCTCCCTCCTTCCCTCCCTTCCAATATGCCTCTCATTTTCTTCCCCTCCCCTCCGCCGTCTCTGATTTTCCTACTCTTCAACCCTTCTCTAACACACCCCTTTTTCCCCTCCATACCAAGCCTTTTCCTCCCCTTATCATGTGCCACACCTCTTCCCCCTGTCCACCCTTCCACACCACTACTTCATCTTTACTTTCCTCCCTCCTCCCTCTCCTTCTCCTTCCCTCCCTCCCTAAACACCTCTCTCCTCCCTTACAATCATCGTTTAATTCACTGGCTAATCAATCGCATCCTGTATCGTTGAGGGGGTGATGGAGGTGGTGGTGGTGGTGCTGGGGTTGGTGGCGACGGTGGTGATGAGATTGATGTTGATGGTCATGCTCTGTGGCACCGCCCAACACCGCTCCCATTACAAGTTGTACCCGATGAGTGGTGATGAAGGCCGGTCAGCGATGGTGCTGATGGTGATGGCCAGGCTTTGTATCACCGCTCCCATTGCAGTTTCTACCATTAAGACTTCTATGATATATATATATATATATATATATATATATATATATATATATATATATATATATATATATATATATATATATATATATATATATATATACTTTCTTAGCAGCATAAAGAAAGAAACCAAAGAATTATCCGGAATAAAAGTAAGCGTATCACCATAATAAATGCCGTACTAACTGTAAACACAGAGGCTTGGCGTAAAACATAATGAAATAGTAAGTTTGTTAACCCTGCGTTAGTACCCTGGGCTTTTGGAACATCATTAGTACTCTGGGGTGTTTGAACACCCCTCCCGTAAGAAATAATGTACCGTTGATACTATTTCCAATATATGAATATATGAATATATTCGATTTCAAACATTACTTCAGTCACTAACGAATAGCTTAATGTCATTATGGCTGATATTGGAGAATATTTGTGTAAAGGAATTGGTCAAATACACACACGCACACAAAAAATTGGACTCTAACGATCATTTCTTATGTAAAGGTATACAGTACTTCATACAGTGTCGTTTCCATTTCCTCAGTATTATCGTCAAGAACATGATGACCTAAATAATTTTCGTTCAAAGTTTCATTACTAAAATCCTAAAGAAATAAGTCAGATTTGCTTATTAGTAAAAGTAGTTTTACTGGTGCTTAGCTATGAAAAAAAAGAATATATTGTTCATGCTTCATAAACCACACCAAAACAACAACAACAACAAAAAAAAAAAAAGTGTCACCAAAAATAAGACGTGTATACTTATCTGATAAACTAATAAACATGACATTGCAGAAAAAAAGCATAATATATTTACTCCATACCCACTGACATAATAAGGTAATTCTAAACCACATATGATAATCTTGTTGCAACAGCATCACCAGTACTTATCACTCGAATCCATCACCTGATACAGAATCTTGGCATTACATGCAACTTACAAACAGCTTGCTGTGGTCACTGCACACATGTTTCCCACAACGTCAGTTTATTACCACCGTGAGGTGACAAGACACCCCAAAGGAAACAAATGTGTCTTTATTTCAAAGGATCTGGCACAGGACTGAAAACTTCAGTGGTCTCTCCTCTCACGTATTCAGGAAGGTACTAGAAAGGAGAGGGATCTAAGTGTTGTCAATTCAAGACGGTGATCAAAAACGTTTTGTGGGGTGTTCAAACACCCCAGGGTACTAATGTAGGGTTAAGGGGGGGTTGTAAAATCTCAAATGCCATGTTAATTTTCTTATGTTCTAAGCGTATCTCCTCCCTTACTTACGGGCCGATTTTTTTCATTTAAAAAGCATTTTAATCAGAAAGTGTGGGAGATTAACGTTTCCTATCTGTAATGTTTCTACAAAAGTAAAAACTATTTTTTTAAAGTTCGATATAATAATAAAAACAGATTTTGACAAATATTTTTCAAAAATCAAAATCAACTTCAAACAATAGTTTCGATAGCAAACCCTATTGCTTACACATACTTTCATAAGCTGTAGTAGGAGATATGTGTATAACAAGAGTGCAACGGAGGAGATATTTTCAAAGTGCAAAATCATGGTTTTGGGATATCAAGCGATGAAGTTGAAATATTTTTTTTTGTATTTTATCTATTCCAATTACGGACTTGAAATCCACAATATACATACATCAGGATATGAAGAAAAAAGCAGACATGGTTTCCTTAACTTACTTTCATTAGATGTGTACACTGGCTGCGTTGTTTACCCATTGTTACGTCTTTTTTTACGGGGTCGCAAATCCATGTACTCGATTTTGACCATATTTCAAAGTAAAAAACAGTCTTCTACTGTGTAAAATCATAAAATATAATTCAAAAGACATTTGAGGCAGATACATTGTGTTTTGTTGGATTTATGTAAAAAAATATTATATATATATCGATTTTCACAGATAAATATGAAAATATATTAGTAACTTAAAATTTTCCACTTTCTTGACTAGTGGTGTGAGAGAACCTAAGAGCACCATGACAGACCATGAAAAAAAATCCTAAAATTAAAAAGGGATGAAAACGGATTGCAAGCCAGTGGCGCCGCGCGGAAGCTTATTACAGGACGTTGCGTTGCATGTTGCATACCACTGTATTATTTTTTTGGTCATATTCATTCATATATCAAAAGAAAGAGGAAATTTCGCAGAATTTTATAAGCCAAAATTTTTTTTTTTCTTTTCAGGCCGACCATTTACAACCCCCCTTTAAAGAGAGAGTAAGAAGAATATGATGGGCAAGGTTAATATAATTTTATTCTAGATGATGTCCCTGGCAACCTTCCTTTGTCGTACAGTAATAAAACATCTAGGATGAAACATAGTGAGGAAAAACAAAACGAAGAACAATACCAAGAAAATAAAATTTATCAAATGTTTGTGTGCTGTTTGAAGGCCAAGCCAAAAAGGCATTAAAATAAACTGCCTTCTGCCTCCTCAATCCAGTTAATTTTGTTAATGCTTCAAGGGACACGAACGGCGCCAACTTATGTATACACACGCTTCGTGGCGGTGTTAAGGCGGTGTCACACTAGCACTTTTTCCGTCAACTTTTTCCGTCGTTTTTTTGAAAATCGTCGATATCTTGGCTGCGGCTTGTCACACACAAACGGTGTTTCGTCTGAAACTTTCCGTCGGCACAGACCAAGGAATGTAAACAAACATGGAGTCCACGCTGCGGCAAAGATACGCTGCTCTGAACCTAATACTGTGTATTGTGAGACTTAGACGAGCTAAACAAGCCAAAAAGCGTGCATGGATGCGCTCATGGTTGGCTCGTCGGGAAAGAGAAAGTGTGTACCGCAGGCTGTTAATAGAGCTGAGTTTAGAGGATCATGAGACTCTGAAGAATTGGATCAGGTTGGACAAGAGCCAGTACCACAGACTTCTGGAGTTAGTGACACCTCTCATTGCCAGAAGTGACACCAGGATGAGGAAGGCTGTCACTGCAGGAGAGCGTTTGAGACAGGTTGAAGCCACGCGGAAAGTCTCGGTCTTGGTCTTGGAAATGTAAACAAAGGCGGAAATTTGCAGGCGGAAACGATCCTGATCGTCTGACAAATTCATGCGATAAGTTCATGCGGAACGATGAAAAATCGACGGAAATCGCATGAATCGACGGAAAAAGTGCTAGTGTGACACCGCCTTTAAGGCCGGCCTGGCAGTCTTTACTCCTGTGCGATACAACCGAATTAGTTTTACACACAGGGAAAAGCTATCAAACACTTTCTCTTCCCATTAATTATTATTCTGTGTAGTATTACTCCCTTCCATTCAATAATACTATACTTATTCTTGAATAACGTTTATATTTTCAGCCAACTTCAAGTTGTTACTCTGTTGAAAAGAACTGACCGATATGTTTCTTTTTCGGCTCCGTGAAACTCGTGGCCTTCCTTAATCTTTTCTTGGAATTACTTTTTTGCTATCTCTTATATGGTAGAGACAATGGATTTTTACAAATTTTTATTCATTTAAAATAATTCTTTTTAGGAAAAATAATGAAACAAAAATGTACACAAAAAAATTCTTTTATTCAGTTCCAACGAGATGTTCGTCTTCCTCTAAACTATAAAACAAAAAAAAAAATGGTGAAAAAAGCTTGAAAAATAGCTGAGAAGAAATAATTTTAAGCTAGAAAAATGTAATTTTTCAGGAGAGCCATTTTTATATACATAGAGAACGTGCGTCGCACATGACTGTTTTAGAAGGACCCAGTGCAATATGATGCTTGGTCCTCCACTTCCCTCCGCTTCCTCGACTTCTGCCGCTCACTTTCTTTTCTTCTGTCATGTTGTTCTACTGTAGGTTGGATCTTGTTATAAGGCTCATACCGAATTTCAGTTCGTCACTCAAATGTCCATCCACATACCCTACATTGTTGTCTAGCACTGCCTTCGCTACAGCAAAGTCCACGATCCGTTTATTGCCACTCTTGTAAGTAGTGACAAATATACGGAAGTGGGGGTAGCCTCAGCGGGGGGGACTGGAAGTGGGGGTTGGGGGGGTCAGCGGGGGGTTACGGAAGAGGGGGTATCTGGACCCCCCCTACCCACCCCCTCCTCCCATCTCTTTTACCTTTTCACCAACCCCCCCCCCCACACACCTCTCTCGGACTAGCGTACGGAACCGGGAGGGTGACGGGAGTAGGGGTGCCCAGCAGGGAGGGGGAAGGGGGAGGGTGACGGGAGAGGGGGTACTTGAAGGGTTAAGATAAGATCTTGGGCTCGAATGACCACGAGATTATAATCACGGAAAAGGTTAAAGACATTAGGTTAATGACCAGGCTGGAATATGCTCTCTAATGCAAGTCCGAAAATAAAATTTATTAATCATGCTAAAGCATATGAGCCATCTTATTTAGCATTCTATGTCTTTGAGAGTATTCTCGTAAAGCCTTCTTCGAATGGGTGTAAAGAGACATCACTTTGCCATAGCGTATGCTTACATTATAGTGAATAGAAACGGAGAAACAGTAGAAAGCGGATCCTATTGTGGAAGTAATGCTGTAAACCATTTTAGCTGAACCCACACTGTTTTGTATAAAGAACGAACTTACTTTAGCTGAACTCACACTGTTTTGTATATAGAACGAACTTACATTAGCTGAACTCACACTGTTTTGTATATAGAACGAACTTACATTTTTTGATAAAGTCAAACAAACTCAATGTTTATTGGAATTTGGTCAAATTATGATTACAGCCTCCTTCTCTTCCTCCTCCTCCTCTACCCCTGTAGAATTATCGGGATGACCGTAAGACCGTGACTCCAAGGTGCTAAAGTAGTATCTTTTGTCCTCAACTACAGATATCCCTCTCTTGGGATATTTTACTGTACTCATTCGTCCAATGCGCACTGTGAATCCCTGATAGCCAAAGGTAAATGTTTGCTTCTGGAATAGGACGTCTTTGTACTGCTGATGAGCAATTTTTTTTCTATATACAAAACAGTGTGAGCTCAGCTTATGTAAGTTCGTTCTATATACAAAACAGTGTGGGTTCAGCTAAAATGGTTTACAGCATTACTTCCACAATAGGATCCGCTTTCTACTGTTTCTCCGTTTCTATTCACTATAATGTAAGCATACGCTATGGCAAAGTGATGTCTCTTTACACCCATTCGAAGAAGGCTTTACGAGAATACTCTGAAAGACATAGAATGCTAAATAAGATGGCTCATATGCTTTAGCATGATTAATAAATTTCACAGTATATCCCGCAGGTGGGAATCTTAGTCTTGTGATCATCATTGGGTGCTCAGCAAGCGTTGTCTTGTTCTCACAGGCACACAAATTTCCACGCAGTTTTTCCATGCTGCATGGTTCTTTTTCATTTCCCGCCGTAGGATAGTTTCCTTAAGCAGTTAATTAGTACACCAACGAGGGAAGAAAATATTTTGGATTTGTTGTTAACTAATAAAGAGGACATAATAAGCAACATTGAGGTTGGGGGTTCATTAGGTAACAGTGATCATAAGGAAATTAAATTTAATATTAAATGGGAGGATAGAGTCAGCAGAAACAACACTTAATACCTGACTTCAGGTAGGCGGACTTCGAGGGTTTAAGAAAGTAGCTGCAAAGGCTTAAGAGAGTAAGATCAGAAGTAGCTGAGAGCTTAAACCATAGGGTTCGTTATGTTGGGAGTATAGAACGTGTAAGAGTTCCTTTTTCCTGGAGTTCACCATTGGAATACGTGTTCACCTGGGAGGCTCTCCAACAATGTTTGAGCGAAACTAGGGATTCAGGAGTATTCATACCCAAATCAACAAGAAGATATCCATAAGGACGTGAATATACAGCATATATATATATATATATATATATATATATATATATATATATATATATCTATATATATATATATATATATATATATATATACAAACTGGTTTGCCTTCTCTTTTCCGAATATTTGTCTGCCCAGACAGTGAATTTGAGATAAATCTGACTTATTTAACCCTCTCGCGCACGATGACGCATTTCATGTCATCAAGGGTAAAAGGTTCTGGCTGACGATGACGCGAAAAGCGCCATAAAAGTAAATAAAAAATGATTAAAAATTAAGTTTTCGATGCAAGTGCGTCAAATTTGCAGTTGTTGGGATAAGTTTCTTAATAGTAAGATATGGCAATCTTTCTAAGGAACGTAGATGAGGAGCTTTGAGTGATTTTTATTGGTTAGGCTACACTGACGAGAGAGAAAAAAAATCAGTTTTCTCGGTGTAACTCGGGAACTAATAGACGTATGAGGAATTTGAAGATACCATAAGAATCCTCACTAAATTCCGCTTCGGAACATACATTCGGCTAAGAAAGTTGGCCCACAAAATTTCGAGCTAGCCGCAGATTTCTCAAGAATCAGAGGAGAATAGAACACACACACACACACACACACACACACACACTTTCCCTCTAACATAGCTCTTTCTCCCTTCCCTTCACTGACTCACTGAGGTATTTCTGGGTTGCCTTCGGTTGAGCGCTATCTTGATCTAGGGAAAACGGTAAACTCAACGCGGCAACGTCTAAGGTCATATGACACCGAAGAGCAGGTAGAAAATATAAAGAAATGCAAGTTGAGAAAAGAAATAAGAAGAAAGAAGTTAAGAAATGAGATATAAGACATTAATTAATGCAAAATCAGAAAAAAAAATGAAAGTGCGTCAAATTTGCAGTTGTTAGGATAAGTTTCTTAATAGTGACATATGGCAATCTTTCTAAGGAACGTAGATGAGGAGCTTTGAGTGATTTTTATTTGTTAGGCTACTCTGACGAGAGAAAAAAAATAAAAAAATTCTCGGTGTAACTCGGGAACTAATAGACGTATGAGGAATTTGAAGATACCATAAGAATCCTCACTAAATTCCGCTTCGGAACACATATTCGGCTAAAAAAGTTGGCCCACAAAATTTCGAGCTAGCCGCAGATTTCTCAAGAATCAGAGGAGAATGGAACACACACACACACACACACACACACACACACACACACACACGCATGATCCCTTTTTCACGGAAAAAGGTAAACTCGATGCGGCAACGTCTAAGGTCATATGACACCGAAGAGCAGGCAGAAAATATAAAGAAATGTAAATTGAGAAAAGAAATAAGAAGAAAGAAGTTAAGAAATGAGATATAAGACATTAATTAATGCAAAAAAAAAAAAAAAAAAGACTTGGTGCTGCAGTGTTTAGGGTTAGATGGCACCAAATAACCGGAGTAAAAAAAAAAAAAAAAAATATATATATATATATATATATATATATATATATATATATATATATATATATATATATATATATATATATATATATATATATATATATATATATATATATATATATATATATATATATATATATATATATATATATATATATATATATATATATATATATATATATATATATATATATATATATATATATATATATATATATATATATATATATATATATATATATATATATATATATATATATATATATATATATATATATATATATATATATATATATATATATATATATATATATATATATATATATATATATATATATATATATATATATATATATATATATATATATATATAAGTTGAGGAAAGAAATAAGAAGAAACAAGTTGAGAAATGAGAAATAAGAAGATAATGGTACAATACACCTAGCAAAAACTTAAATAATTATCGAGTCTTACGTTGAATGGCGATTATTTATTTTATTTTCGGACTTGCATTAGAGAGTAAATTCATATTCCAGCCTGGTCATTAACCTAATGTCTTTAATCTTTTCCGTGATTATAATCTCGTGGTCATTCGAGCCCAAGATCTTATCTTAACCCTTCAAGTACCCCCTCTCCCGTCACCCCCCCCCTCCCTGCTGGGCACCCCTACTCCCGTAACCCTCCCGCTTCCGTACGCTAGTCCGAGAGGGGTGGGGTGGGAGGGGGTGGGGGGGGTTGGTGAAAAGGTAAAAGAGATGTTAGGAGGGGGGGGTAGGGGGTGGGCCAGATAGCCCCTCTTCCGTAACCCCCCGCTGACCCCCCCAACCCCCACTTCCAGTACCCCCCGCTGAGGCTACCCCCACTTCCGTACATTTGTTACTACTCTTGTATTTCTGACAGTATCTCCACACTCTTGAGTGCAAATGTTCATGGGGATTTTGCGTTTTGCCCAATAAACAACCTTTGAGCAACGCATCACTGTCTCTCTCTCTCTCTGATAAAAGTGCGCAGTGATGTGTGTGTGTGTGTGTGTGTGTGTGTGTGTGTGTGTGTGTGTGTGTGTGTGTAATTCACCTCTTGGTCTGCTGCGGGTCTCTCTCGAGACAGCCAGCCGTTCCTCTACGGAAGAGCACAGAGTTTATAGTACCGATCTTTGGGTAGGACTGAGACCACTCACACACAACACACCGCGACCACGAGGTCACAATTCCTTGCCCTACATCGCGTACCTACTCACTGCTAGGTGAACAGGGGCTACACGTGGAAGAAGATAAACCCAACTTATCCTCACCCGGCCGGGAAATCGAACCCCGGTACTTTTGGTTGTGAGGCAGACGCTCTATCCACTGAGTTACCAGGCCTTGTGTGTGTGTGTGTGTGTGTGTGTGTGTGTGTGTGTGTGTGTGTGTGTGTGTGTGTATTTACCTATCTACTTTTATTTACCTATACTTGTGGTTTACAGGGCCCGAGTTCAGCGCGGACAGTCCAGTCTCCTTGTCTATATTTCTCCAAGCTCTCCTTCATTTGACGGACACTTCCCGCCTCCACAGTCTTTTCCTCCACTCTCTCACCAGCAGATCGTTTATGTTCAATTTGTCCAGTCCACAAGTTGATTTATAAAAAGCTATTAAGTCTCCTCTTCGTCTCCTCTCCTCAAGCGTCATCAGTTCCATTTCCTCCAATCTTTTCTCATATGGCAGACTCGACGACTCCGCTATCATTTTGGTCGCTATCCTCTGTATCCTTTCCAGCTTCCTTATATCTTCTTTCCATTGGGGGACCAAACCAATGCTGCATATTCCAGTCTTGGTCGTATTACTATTGTTATGATTTTTTTCATCATATTCTTATCCATATAATGAAACGCCATTCTAATGTTTTGCAACAGACTATAATTATGTGCCTCCATATATTCTATTTATATGCTTATCAGGGTCATTATCTTGAAAAATCACACCAAGGTTTCTTTCGTTGTTAACTGCGTCTATTACTGTCACACTCATCTTACTCTTTCCCATGCTCATTATATGCCATTTCTTTGTGTTCAATTCCATTTCCCATTGCCTCCGTGGGTGGAAGTCACCGTCGTCGCTCCCCGCAGCGGCGCGACCATGTGGGATGGCTCCCGCCGCAGTTGCTGCACTTTGGCGGAGGGCGGTTGTCCTCTCGCCTGGCGCCGATGCAGTCCTTGGAGTCGTGGTTGCCCGCGCACACCGCGCAGACCAACCTCGTGCTCCGGCAGAGCCTTGTCACATGGCCAAACTTCCGCGTCGGCTCCTCTACGAAGGGCCGTACGCGGTACCTGGCGAGCCAGCCAAGGGACAGATCCGTGGGAAACGAATTCCGGTGGAGGACTATTTCCACGTTCCTCGTAAGTAGTCGTTTGCCGTCTTTCACGACAGTGCACCGCCTGACGTTAGTCACCTAGCTGCCGAGCTTCCTCTGGATGTCCAGGACATCGTAGTCGAGGGGATGGCCCACGAGCACCCCCTTCACTCTCCTTGGCGTCTCCTCCAGCCTCTTGAGGACGATGCCTCGCGGGCGCTGGGCCATCACCTCCTAGAGGAACCTGGACGCGTCCGCGTCCCTGGGCGTGAGGAGGAAGGGCGTCGAGGCCTGGAGGTGCACTGCCGGCGCTGGTCGCTTTAGGGACTCCAGGTGCCGCACAGCGAGGTAGTCGCTGTCGTAGTTTTCCCTATGCACCAGGCGGTACCGGGCGGGTCTCTCCGTTGGTCGCGTTCGAGCTGCAGCCGCCCCGGGGGCGGGGGCGGGGGTGGTCACCATGGCGGTTGCCTGCAGTTTCTTCCTCTCCTGCTTGGTCTTCCGGCCTCCTACCTGGGTCCACGCGGGGCCGTCGGTAGATGATGGGTCTTAGTCTTACTCCAAGGTCTTCTGGCCCAAGGGCGATGGTGGATCGACGTCCTCTGTCAACCGCTTCCTGGGCTGATTGACGGGCGGGTCGCCCGTGGGAGAGGAGGATGGCTGGACCCGCGTCTTGAAGAGACGCCGCCGAGCACCGACCCCACCACCGGCCCCGGACTACCAAGTCTACACGATTCTTCACCACGAAGAAGTTAGCACCTTCCACGCCGTCCGACGGCTGGAGAGGGAGCACCCGGACCTTCGGGTACGGGTGCAAGAGAAATCCGGGGGTGAGATTTATATCAAACCCCTGGATGAGGAAGCTGCTTTCTCTTTCGCTCGCCTGAGCAGAGAGACCACAGCTGGCATCTCCCTGAGGGAGGTCGAGGGCAGGTCCAGGGGTGTCGTTTTGCGATACCCTCTGGGCCAATCCCTCCGGCCGATCCTGGAGGACCCGCGTGTCACCTTCGCGAGGAGGTGTACATACAACGCGGGTCACTGTCGCAGAGAGCCCACGCGGCAGGTCGAGGTGACGTTCCGGGGGCCCCTCCCGGCGTCCCTCGACCTAGGCTTCTGGGGTGTTTTCTCCGTCAGGAGGTTCACCCCGGAGCCCCTGCGGTGCTTCAAGTGCCAGGCCTTCGGGCATGTGCAGAAGTACTGCAGGACTGGCGCTCTCTGCGGCGTGTGCAGCGGGAAGCATCCCTCCTCACAGTGTATCGAGACACTGAGGACCGGAAACAACCGGGCTGCACGATATCCGAACTGTGGCGGGAGACATCACACATGGTTTAAGGGCTGCCCCGAACGGCTGAGGAGGCTCCCCCCTCGGTCCTCGGAGGCTTCAGACACTTTGCCCCTAAAAAAACAGGCTGTCTCCCAAGCAGCTCTTCCTGCCTTACCCCCCTCTCCCAGCCTGAGGATGGATGTGGTGGTCCCTGCACCAGCAACTGCCAGCCCACCGAAACCAACACCGCGTGAAGACGCCGCCACGCAGACCTGCCGCAAACAAAAAGGAAGGGCCTGTCAGACCGTCCTTCAGCCCGCCGAGGAGGCGGGAACCACCGGCACCATGATAGAAGGAACAACAGGTAGTCTCGATCCCCCCTACCCCACCACTCTCTGCGCATCTAAGTGACGTCACGGGCTATATGAGCTTGGAGGAAGAATACATGAATTGGCCCTCAGCATGCTAAGTGAAGCATGGGGTGTAGGGGTGGGCGGAGCGAAGCCAAGGCCAAGACTGCTTCACTTCTGTGAATATATTAGAGCAAGAGATAAATAGAGAGAGAGAAAGAGAAAGAGAGAGAGTGTGTGAAAATTTGAAGGTATCCTAATGTAATGTAGTCCGTTGCACGTATAAGTAGGTTCTGATCCTGGAATGTACTGTCTTTAATTCAGTACTGTTTTAGTGCCCTCTGCATTAATTTTCCCTGGAGTGTTAGGGCAATTCACTCATATAATAATAATAAAAATGACTATAGGGCAAGTGCATTCACATATAATCCAGGGTTCCCATTCCTCTTTAAAATATTTGTTCACCAATAATAAATCTTGGGTATGCACTGGTGCCCAGTGCAGCTAAGCTCATTGAGTTCCTTCCCTCTACAGCTTGGCAGCTTCCGTTTTGCTATCTAATGAGGCTACAGACTTATGATTTATTTATGTACAGTATATGCCTAATGAAATTATACATAGTACTAAACTGTATTTGTAACTTCATCTTTTGTGAGACTGAAAAAGCAGTGTGGTCTCTTTGGGACGCAAGGATTTGCACCCACGAACAATGCAACACAAAGGCATACTCTACAAGAGTTTCCCATGTCACAGAAAACGGACCGCTCAGATAAACCTCCTCTAGCCGATGGCTAGGTCAAGACTGAAGTCCACCGTCCATGCAGCATTCAGACCTCTTCCACGTCTAGCTTGTGACGTCACGGTCTGCCTGCGCAGTCCACGCCAATTCTGGTCCAGCGCCCCCCCCCCCCGTGAGAATACCTGGCTTGCCTCCCTTTACCTTGGCCGGAACAACGTGACGCTCGAGGGTCGTTACAATATATATATATATATATATATATATATATATATATATATATATATATATATATATATATATATATATATATATATAATTTATTGAAACTTATGGTGCGCAAGAGAGTTAATGTTTGCCCTCACGGTCCTGTTACTAGGTTTATCGGCTATTGAGAAAAAAGAAAAAAATCATAAAAAATAAACCTTCTGGTTCCTTTTCCTCAACCAACATCCCTCGTGCCAGATTCCCTTCCACCTTTCTCCTCCGTTGTCCCCTCTCGCCCACCCCGCTCACCTTATAATACCACATTCGTCACCTCACAACACTCTTCAGTAACAATTTTATGCCGCTTTGTTATCCGGTACCTCAATTCAATCTCTTTTTCATCACCTAAATATCTGCAGTGACATTTATTAATCTTTTTTCTATAGGCTAGGATACTCGTCTCCTCGGCAGCATGAGTGACGAAAGCAAGCTAGACGATCTCCTCACTCAACTGGGCACGGGAAGATGGAACGTTGTCTACTTCTTCGGAGCAGCGTTTTGTAAGTTTATTTCCACAATGTGTTATTTGGCACCTCTCTCTCTCTCTCTCTCTCTCTCTCTGTCTGTGTGTGTCTGTCTGTCTGTCTGTCTGTCTGTCTGTCTGTCTCTCTCTCTCTCTCTCTCTCTCTCTCTCTCTCTGTCTCTCTCTCTCTCTCTCTCTCTCTCTCTCTCTCTCTCTCTCTCTCTCTCTCTCTCTGCATGTGTTTGTGTGCGTGTGTGTGTGTGTGTGTAAAGTGATGGATGCACAATCAGTATTTCCTTCTCTGTTACGCAGGGTACATGCTACTTCCGCCTCAGTGTTTCTCTGTCGTCTACTTGGCGCCCAACCTAAACAACACCTGCCTCCCAGCCCTTGAGCACAACATTTCTTACATCGCAGAGTAAGTGTTAAAAGAAGGAAATACATAGTGTAACGTATATTTTCTTATGGGGAAGGAGGCAGACCACTACCTACTTACCTTACTACCTTTTTACTCACCTATTTATTAATATTGTTTTCTACCTTTAAATATGTCTCCATCTTTCTACTTGTGTATCTAACCAGCTACTTAACTTCCCACCTTTCTACTTGCCTGTCTAATTATGTAATAACCTTTTTACCTTTCTACCTACTTACCCGGCTGTTTGTGTGTCTCACGTGCTAATCTGTCCATCTCTATCCCTCTCCTTATCGACATTTTAGGTCCCTCCGAGCTAGTGCACTTGCTAGCGATAGAAGATTTGATTGCGCTCCAGGACAACCCTAAATAAAATCGGTAGCCTTTATCCCAAATATGGATATAATGAATCCAGGCTGCACTAGAAATTCAAGCCAACGAAGCAGGAAGGAACAAGTTTAGTAGGAGTAGGTAGGAAGACTCCTACCGAACGGGCGTAAGTTACTCCCGGTGAGGATATATGGGAAGGAGGAGGTGCTGAATCTCCTCAAAGACCCTTCCCATGTCCTCACTAACTGTTTCCTTTGTCTTATAAACACCAGAGAGTAGTTCAACATGCTCTCAAAAGACAAATCCTCTCTCTCCACACCACACTACATTCACACAACATACACACCTTTCCCAAAATTTAAAATTCAAAATGGCACATAATCGATCTGCCGGAGTCCCTGCCTGGGGACCATAAATTCCCCAGGAGGACTCCTCTGGCTGCCGACTTGAGAGGTGTCCTGATAACTCTTCAAACCTCTTCCTGATCAGTTTCTCAAAACATTCGTGGTCTTAGTTCTAATTTCCATTCTGTGGAACACCATTAAACTTTACCTTCTCTTCCTCACCGAAACACATGTCTTTGAGGCTACTTACAGCAATCTCTACTCTGTTATCTCCTACTTTCTCTGTCCTAAATTTCAATCCAAAGCTGGATGTTGCGCCTACGTCCGCAACGACATCACTTGCTCTCGTGCCCACGACCTTAACTCTTCAGAATTTTCCACCATGTGGCTACGACTTCATTGTCATTCTATTACTAAATACATCTGTGCTGTTTATCTCTCACCTAACTTTGTAAAATTCTTTGACTCCTTGAACTCTAAAGTGGAGCGCATCTTGACCCACTCTCCCTTCGCTGAAAACTCCATC
The DNA here is from genome assembly GCF_024679095.1 of Eriocheir sinensis. NCBI lineage: Eukaryota > Metazoa > Arthropoda > Malacostraca > Decapoda > Varunidae > Eriocheir > Eriocheir sinensis. Next base: position 165,951 of record NW_026112277.1, read on the forward strand.
TTGGGAGATTTTAATGTTCACCACCAGTTTTGGCTTTCATCCTCTTTCACAGACCTTTCACAGAGCCTGGTGAACAAGCCTACAACTTTGCTCTCCTCGACGATCTAGAGCAGTTGATTCAGCACCCTACATGTATTCCCGACCGTCATGGCGACAGGCCCAACATACTAGATCTCTTCCTTACCTCTAACCCTTCTTCTTACTCTGTCAAACTGTTCTCTCCGTTGGGCTCCTCCGACCACAATCTTATTTCTGTATCCTGTCCAATCGCTCTTGTACATCCCCTGGCCCCACCGAAGAGGCGATGTTTCTGGCATTTTGCTTCTGCTCGGTGGGACGACCTGAGGATGTACTTTTCCGATTTCCCGTGGAATGATTACTACTTCCAGGAGGGAAACCCCTCTGTGTGTGCCCAGCGCATCACAGAGGTGATTGTCTCTGGAATGGAGGCATACATTCCACGTTCTTTCTCTACTCCTCATGCTAAAAGCCTTGGTTTAATCATGTTTGTTCTCGTGCTGGGCTACCAGAGCCTTCGCACTCCTGCTAACCATGATCATTATATTTCCGCCCGGAACCGTGCCAAATCTATTCTTCAACTTACTAAAAGCTCTTTCATAAATACAAAATGTCAAAACCTTGCTTTTTCTAATTCTTCCTGGGACTTCTGGCACCTAGCCAAAAATATCTCCTACAATTTCACTTCTTCCTCTTTCCCTCCCTCAACTCGACACAATCGAGTAGGCGGTGGCCGAATCGGTAGAGTACTGGGCCCACATTCACCGCGTGATGGACGACGCGGGTTCGAATCCCCACGCTACCACTCGGATTTTTCAGTCACCGCCGAGTGGCTTAAAACTACCCACATGCTGTCCTGAAGACCACCCATCAACCCGGACTCTAGAGGAAGCCGTCCAAGCGAATCAAGAACGAGTTCCGGGGGGCAGCATGAGCCAATGCAAGATGGCGCCACTATAAACATTCGCTTGCGCCAGAACGGGCTGGGCCGACCATCAGGCCCCACCTGGAAGAAGCCTCGGGCCGACCATCAGGCCCCACCGGGAAGATGCCTACCGGCGCAACAGGCAGCGACGTAAAAAAAAAAAAAAAAAAAAAAAAAAAAAAAACTATCCCTTATTCTTCGACAATATTCAGCTGTCACCATCTTTAACACTAAACATCCTCGGTCTATCCTTAACTAAAAATTTTAACAGGAAACTTTACATCTCTCTCACTTAATCAGATTCCTCGAGGTTGGGCGTTCTGTATCGTCTCTGCCAGTTCTTCTCCCCCGCACAGTTGCTGTCCATATACAGGGGCCTTGTCCGTCCTCGTATGGAGTATGCATTTCACGTGTGGGGGGGCTCCACTCACACAGCTCTATCGGCCAGAGTGGAGTCTAAGGCTCTTCGTCTCATCAGTTCTCCTCCTCTTACTGATAGTCTTCTACCTTCTAAATTCCGTCGCGATGTTGCCTTTCTTTCTATCTTCTATCGATATTTTCACGCTGACTGCTCTTCTGAACTTGCTAACGGCATGCCCCCCCCCCCCCCCCCCTCCCCCCCTTCCGCGGCCTCGCCTTACACGACTTTCTAATCAAGCTCACTCCTATACTGTCCAAACCCCTTATGCATCTTCACTCTTTCATCCCTCACGCTGGTAAACTCTGGAACAATCTTCCTTCATCTGTATTTCCTTCTGCCTACGACTTGAACTCTTTCAGGAGGAAGGTATCAGGTCACCTCTACTCCCGAAATTAACCTCTCTATTTGGCCACTCCTCTGTACTCCATTCAGGAGCAGTAAGTAGCGTGCTTTTTTTTTTCCATTATTGTTTTCTTTGTTTTCAAGCCCTTGAACAGTCTCCTTTTCTGTAAAAAAAAAATGTCTGGCAGCTCCGCCCCATCCCATGGACCCCCTGTCACATACCCAGCCAGCTTATTCTCTCGCTGCTCATCGTGGAATCGGCTTCGTCCGCTGCCCCATGTTTGTCATCGACGGGTGATCTGTGGGAAGACTACATTTCCGTTCCTGTTCTCCTTGCCTGGCCCTTCCCCACCTTACTAGAGTTGCTCTATTTTTTTTTACATCAGAGTGTGTGTGAGTGTGGACTATGGTGCCGAGGGTGCTTTATCTAGTAGCCCTCGTTACTCATGACCATAGATGGAGTGGATGAGTGTGATTGATGGCGCCGATGGCTTCCCCGCCTCACTAGATCTGCTCTATCTTTTGATATCAGAGTGTGTGTGCTTCTGGACTTTGGCGCCGAGGGTGCTTTGGTTAGTAGCCGTCGCTACTCTTCCCCTCCTCCCCCGCCCCACTCTGCCCTATTGACCATAGGTGGAGTGGGTGTGTGAGGTCGATGGCGTAGAGGGTGCTGCGATTTGTAGCCGATGCTTCTCGCCCCTCCTCCTGGCCCTTCTTTTTCCTCCTGACCAGGAAGGAGAATTGAAGCACGGTGTTTTTCGGCACCTTGGCCTGCATTCCCCCCTCCCCTTCTCCACTCGCTATTTGGAGGCTGGGGGTTTAGTTTCGCCGATTCTTTGAAGCCGGGGGGGCTACTTCCTCTTCTCAGCCGTCGCTGCTCTTCCTCTCCTCCCGGACCGTCTGTCTCTTCCTTCCCAGGAAAGGGAGACTGAGCCCAGTGACTTCTGGCGCCCAGGTCCCAGCCCCTTTGCGTCGTTCCACACTGGTCATCTACACACTATAAGGTAAGCCTAATGCCCTGGCCCGGCTCCAGCCCATTCTGCACTATCTACTATTGGCTGAGTGAGTGATAGTGGCTTACGGCGCCGAGAGGGGCTTCGTCTTCGCAGTCGTCGCTAGCCAGCCCTCCTTCCGGCGCGCCTTTGCTTTCCTTCCCAGGAAAGGAAGGCGGAACATTGTGACTTTTGGGGCCCAGATCCCCCCACCTCCCTTTTTCCGCTCTCTGTTTGTGAGCGAGGGGCTGAGGCCGGCGTTTTCGTGCCTGTTGGAACTTCGCCGACCCTTCTCTGCTCTATGCTGGTGTGAGGGATGAAGCGCAAAGCTTCGTGGCCCCTTCGTCGTTCCACGGTGGTCATCAACGCGATAAGTGGAGTGAGTGCGTGTGTTTATGGCGCCGAGGGGACTTCGTGTCAAAGTCGTTGCTACTCAGTACCTCCTCCTGCCCAGTCCCTGTCTTTTTTTCCCAGGAATGGAGCGGTGCACGGGATATATGGCGCACGGTTTCCCCCCCCCCCCCCCTTCCCCTTCTCCTTCCGCCGGTTGAAGGCAGGTGGCTTGGGTCTACCATTCGTACCTTATGGACTCGCCGCTTGGCAGCCACCTCCCTGTTCTCTTCTGGTCGGGGTGAAGGATGGAGTGACATTTCGTGGCCCTTTCGTCACTCCATGCGGGTCATCTACGTGTTCTCCTGGTAGTCAACAACCCTTCCTGTGTGGCATGGCGTAGGGGGAGGGCCTCTGGGGCTCCTGCCTCATCCTTCCCAGTTGATCCCCCGCTCCTACTCGCCTGTCCTGGGCCGACTTCTGGCCCTTCCTCCCACTCTGCTTTTTTGCCGATAGGCGGAGTGGGTGTATGCGTGGTTCTTAGTGTCGAAGGCACAGGAGTTCGTGGCCGTTTCTACCACCCGGCCCTTCTCTACCTTCCCTCCCAGGTTGGAAAATTGGAGCACGTTGTATTTTGGCACCCTGGTCTGTTCTCCCCTATCCACTTCTCCACGAGCTGGCTGAAGGCAGCTGGTGATTGAGCTTCACTCTTCCTGCCTCCCGGAGCTTTACTGGCTCGCCGTTACCTCACATGTCGGCTTGGTGGTCAGAGTGTGTGGGGGTGTGTAGTGCTTCGCGGTTTCTTCGACGCTCCTCTTCGTCCTCTCTCCCCTCCCCTTCTTTCGCTGGTTGAAGGCGGGAGGTTGGGTTTCGGCGCTTCTTGCCTTCCAGAGCTTCGCCACTCCGCCTCTACCTTCCATCTCGGCCTGTTAGTCAGAGTGTGGGGCGGTGTGCGATGTTTCGCGATCCCCTCCTCCTTCTTCCGTGGGTGGAGGACGAGTCGAGTTTTCGGCGTTTCGCTGTGCTCCCAGAGCTTCGCTGCTGCCGGCAATCTCTGTCTGCTGGTCAGAGTGCGGGACGGAATGCTGTGCTTCGCCCTTTGACACGGCTCATTGCCCCCCCGGCCCACTCCCCTCTTCCCCGTTCGCGGGTTGAGGGCAGGGTGACGGTGTCCGGAGTTTAGCGTTTGTCGGGGCGTCGCCGCCACCTCCCCTTATCTATCCGTTGACCGGCTTAAAGGAGTGTGACGTCCGCCCCTTCCATCTCCTCTCCCTTCGTCGGCTGAGGGAAGGGGGTGAGTTTCGGCGACTCGTAGCTTTGGAGCTTCAACACCCAATAGGTCCTTCCGCTTCCACCGCTTCCGTCCAGGGATGGTCGCAGTGGTGGGTTTCTGTGTTTTCTCCTGGAAGATTATGGGGGTCGTTTGACAGTCTAGTACGGTCCTCCATCCGCTTACAAGACTAGTCACCCTCTCCTGGCTCATCCCCTCGTGGTCACGGAATCGGAGGACGACTTCCATGAGGTTTTGGGCTGGGCGGGAGTTGTCCTGGTCGGGGAACGGAGGAAATGCGTGAATTCGTAGCTCTTGCAGTGCCTCCCAGGCCAATCGTGGCTTCTGGTACTTCGCAGCCACCTTCCGTGTTTGTTGTTTCGTCCGAATAAGGGATGGAGTGCGGCGTTTGGAAGGCCCGCTGTTCCTCCTCGGGCATTCGTGGCTTCAGGAGCTTCGCCGCCACCTCCTCTCTTTGCCGGCAGGCGGGGAACACAGAGGAGAGACGGCGATTCGTGTCTCTTTTACCGTGCCTCCTCGGCAAGCAGGCTTTTCGTAGCTTCTGGAGCCTCGCTGTACTACCTCCTGTCTTTTCGGCTGATCGGAGTGCCGGATGAAGTGCGGCGTTTCGGAATGCTTTCGCCGCTCTTCGGCCGTTTCTGGCTTCCAGGGCTTCGTCTTTGCCTCCCACCTCTGTCAGATGGCTCGAGTGTTGGATGCAATGCGGCGATGCGTGTTTTTTTGCCGCTCCCATGCGGGCCGTTCCTGGCTTCCGGAGCTTCGCTACTTCCTCCTACCATTGTCGGTTGGCCGGGGTGAAGGATGCACAACGGCGATGCGTGGCCTTTTTGCAGCGTTTCTCCTCGCCCGTTTCTGACATCCGGCGCTTCACTACTTTCTCCTCCCTCTGTCGGTTGGCCGGAGTGAAGGGCACAGTGCAGCGATGCGTGGCTCTTTCGCCGCTCCTCCTCGGCTGTTCCTGGCTTCCGGAGCTTCCTACTTACTCCCACCTCTGTCGACTGGCCATAGTGAGGGACATAGTACGGCGATACGTGACTCTTTCGCCGCTCCTCCTCGGCCGTTCCTAGCTTCCGGAGCTTTGCTACTTCCTCCCACCTCTGTCGGTTGGTCGGAGTGAAGGACACAGTGCGGCTAAGCGTGGCTCTTTCGCCGCTCCTCCTCGGCCGTTCCCAGCTTCCTGAGCTTCGCTACTTCCTCCCACTTCTGTCGGTTTGCCGT